>NC_050576.1:140118466-140420563 GCF_011100635.1 Trichosurus vulpecula | reverse complement strand
AGGGTCTTATTAAATACCTTACTATTCTCTCATGGTCCTAATGCATCATTTAGCATAAATAATACACCTATTATACATGCATATGAATAGATGGTCATACAATAAAATTATAGCAATTTAGAATTGGAAGGGACCCACGAAGTTATCTAGTCTAAATTCCTGCCTGATTTCATGAGTTCTCTCCACATACAGCACACAGACACACACAGACACACACATGCATACACACACACACACACACACAAACATGAGATTTAGAGTCAGGATGATTTGGATTGAAGAACTTTCCCTGACACGTATCAGCAGTATGACCATGTTATAGTGATGTAAAGTTCCTATATACCAGACATTTTTCTCAAATTACAAATTACAGACAAGTCATTGAGCTTGGAAAGAAGCATCCATCTGAGAATGGAAGAAGAATTCACCTTGAAAATACTTTACACAGATCAAGTCTTAGGCCTGGACCAAAAAAAAATGTACATCTCTCTTCTCTCTCTTTTCCCTCCTTCGTTTCATCCTTTTCAGTCCTCAGAATCAAGATAATCACAGATGCATGTAAGTAAACAAACGCATGGCATATTGTTCTTTTAATTGTGTTGTATGCCTATGCTTCATCACTTAACCTAGGTTGTGTATTACCCCCTCTGAGCTACTATGAATAAAGCATTTGTTTTGCCCAGTAGCTTTAGCTCTGGTAGATACAGGTAGTTTGGAAACCTCATTACCTAAGTAGATCTCCAGGCTTGTTGCCACCATCATGTTTGTTCCTTCATCCTCCCTTCTTTCTATCCCTTACTCATCATCCCTGGGCTTTGCAAGATGCTGTGCAGCAAAGCAAATGTAACCAATAGGGATGTTCTCTCCTCTACTCTGTTTAGAACCCAAACCCATTTTTGGTCTGCACAGAGGCTTCACCAGCAGCAACTTCTTCACAGTGCACCATAGTTATCTCAAGGCTTTGGGAAAAAAAAATGGAAAACAACTCCTTCTTATAAAATAAAAGTACTTGGGGTCCTAACTTATGTGAAACTTCATCTATTGCCGAGTCAAAAGGAAACAGGGGCTAAGGAGACTTCCAATAACTTCAAAGCCCTCCACAAAGCCAATCTAGATAATTTTGATAAGGATGACTCATTGCCTAGAATGACCCTCTGGATCAGAGGGATGGATTCTAAAATTCATCCAAGGACAGGATTGCACAATCTTCTGCTTGGCTGTTGTCAAAGACACAGTTCTGGGTTATATCCAGCAAGACTCTAGCTAGTCAAGATAACAACAGATCCTGCTGCACATCTCAGGGTGTTTTTCCAGGTGCTTCACTAATCCATCTTCAGTCTATTGATCATTCCATCCACTAGTATCATTACTTCATATCCATTCTTTTGTATTGCCATTCAATTATTACAAAAGATATTAGGAGGCCAAACAGATATCTTTTTTAAGTCACTAACATGAAATTCTCCTTAACTCTTAAATATTGTCAGTGGATTCTCCTCTCCAATATTTTGTAAATATTTTGCTTCAACTTATTGTCATCATTCTGTAGAATATAAGCTTCACCATTTCACTTTTCTTTTCATATCCTCAGCACTCAGAACAGTATCTGGCACACAGTAGGCACCAAATAAATCAGTCAAGCACTCAATGAGTAGTTATTAATCTAGGTTGCACAGTAGGATAGAGTGCTAGGCCTGGAGTTCAGGAGACTTGAGTTCAAATCTGTCCCCATTTACTAGCTATGTGACAATGGGCAAGAAACTTAACTTCTGTTAGCCTCAGTTTCCCCAGCTGTAAAGTGGAGATAATATTTGTGTCTATCTCTCAGGAATGCTGTGAGGATCAAAAGGATTAATATTTGTAAAATACTTAGCCCAATTCCTGGCACATAGTGAGCACTTAATAAATGTCTATTTCCTTCATTCCTTCATTCTTTCCCCTCTGTGTATTATTCATGAAGCACTGTGCTATTTTAAGGATACAAGTACAATTGAATGGAAATGAAACAAAGAGAAACAGCTCAGCTGCCAATTCAGCTATTTAGTTTTGTTGTTTTCATACCTTCTCCACGGCTGTACCTCTTTCCTTTCCCAATTTGCTCATCTGTTTTCTTCCTCCACCCCTGAAACAGCTCTGAAACCTCAGTTATCTCATGAAGAGAAGTAATTTTCTTTCAATATACAGCCCTGTTTCAATGTGTGGTGCTCCCTATTTGTCCTACAAAGCATCACTTACCTTGAGTTTACTGTTAGTGTGATGTATGTTTACTGAATCTATTTAAAAAGCCATCTCCAGTTTTCACAATTGTTTCTGCATCTGTACATTCTCAGAATGTAGATTTTTCAGCTATCTTAGATTATGAAAGACTTGGAAGGCAGGGTTTGTTTTTAACTTCTTTTAAACAATCACATCCCTAGAAATGGGGACTAAATGATTATTTGTTCATTCGCGCTGATCAGGATGATGCTATAGATTAGTTGTCCAAAACCCAGAAAAGGTGGCTTATAATTTCTTTGGTCAGTTTTATGTCCCCTCAAGGTGGCCTAAAGGCTGGTTCCCAGAATGGGGATAAGAGTACTCCAAAGTAAAATCCCCTTTGAGTTCCAACTCCAAACCTGACACTTGTTATTTCTGTTATTTTGGCTTATGCACTTAACCTCTGTGGGCCTCAGGCTTTCATCTCTAAAATCAAGGGTTTAGATTAGATCATTTCTAAGATTCCTTCCAGGTCTATAGTCATGGTCCTCTGAAAATAGCCACTAAAGTAAATTGCAATTGTGCATATTCCTCTGTTGCTTCATGGCCTCAAGGTAGCCCAACTCCTCCTACTCTTGTTCCAAATCCTACCCTACTGTGTCTATAGCAAGCTCCACTGTACTGGGAGGGCAATGTGAGTTGTAGTGTTGTCAGAAGGCCCACAAACATGGAGCCCTAACATCCCAGTAGCCCCATTTTGTTTTCATGGTTCAACATGGATTAGTGTCTGGAAAAAAGCATTTTCTCAATAACCTGGCATCTGTCCCCATTTTCCTCCCAGAAGCGAGGCAGAAGAGAGTTTGAATCTCTGTTTGGGGCTGGTGTTGCATCCATTCCAAACTCAGCGGGCAGACTCCCAGCACATCTATTTCAAAGGAACGGCTGTCAGAGGCAAGGCTGCCACTGGGTAGGAGACCAAAACACAAAAGGAAGCCACATATTTCAAGATCTGACGCAGTCAGAATGCTGTCTCCTCTGTGACAGATGACAAGATTCCACAGCCTGTTAAACAACGCTTAGCAATGTGTCTCTTACACCCTACTGCTCAGAGATGGGCACTTTGCACATTGTGGGCGGACTTCTGCTCTCTGTCCTCTGCAGATGCCCTGATTCGTGATTAATGGAAGAGGCAGAGGGACTTGGGAGGTGTGTTGTTATAGAGAAATGGCATTTTTACGGAGGTCTCCAGGCAAGCTGCCTAAACATATTCAATTCAACAAGTTTTTATTGAGCACCTACTCTCTGCCCAAGACTGTGTTAGAATTATAGAATCTCAGAGTTGGAAGGAATCTCAAAAGGCACGTAGCCCATCTTGTATCTATACAAGAATTCATTTTACGACATTCAGCCTTCCGCTGAAGGTCTCTACTGGGGCAGGCCATTCTAATCCTGGATATCTCTAATGGTTAGAAAGTTTTCCTTAGCTGGATCCTAAATCTGGCTCCCTACAGATTCCACCTATTGTTAATAGTTCTGTCCCCTGGGGCCAGGCAGAACAAATTGAATTCCCTTTCCACCAGACAGATTGAAGACAGCCATCGTGTTCTCCCTAATTCTTCCATTCTGCAGGGTAAACATTCCCAGTTCCTTCAAGGAATCTTCACTCTACTTTGCATCTATAATTCAGTATGGTTTTATCCTCACAAGACATCCCTGCTAGGATAAGTTAATCACTTCTAATCTCATCTGGAGCAGCTAGGTGGCTTAGTGGATAGAGTGTCAGACCTGGGGGCGGGAAGACTCATCTTTCTGAATTCAAATCTGGCCCCTTGCTGGCAAGTCACTTAGTCCTGTTTACCTCAGTTTCCTCATCTGTCAAATGAACCGGAGTATCTTTGCCAAGAAAACTCCTAACGGAGTAACAAACAGTCAGACATGACTGGATCTCATCACCATGCTATTGATTCAAGCCTTGAATACTACCTCCCTTAGCCTCCTCTCATCTCTGATTGGCAGGCCAGAGGGTAGAGTACCAAAGTTTGCCATTTCCTTCTCCAGCTCATTTTACAGATGAGAAAAAAACTGAGGCTAAGAGGGGTAAGTGACTTGTCCAGGGTCACACAGCTAGTGAGTGCCTGAGGCCAGATTTGAACTCAGGTCTTTCTGACCCCTGGCTCAGTGCTCTAACCACTGTGCCACCAAACTGACCTCCATACTATCTATGCTTTCATCCAAATCACTGATAAAATTGTTAAAAAGGTCAATGTCAAGTACAGATCACAGGGTACTCCCCTAGATATCTCCTGTCATGTTGGCAATGAACCATTAACAGCTACCTTTTGAATACTGTCACCCAGTCAGTTCTTAATTCTTCTGATTATATTATCATGTAATCTATATATCTCTGTTTCCTATGTAATTACTATGAAAGAAACTTTATTAAAAGCTTTGCTAAAAGCTAAGTGAGCTATATCCATAAGATCTCACTTATCTACTAGTTTAGAAATCCTGTCAAAAAAAGAAATTAGGTTAGTGAGGCATGACTTCTTGATGAAGCCTTGTTAGTTCTTTATAATCACCATTTCTCTTTTTCCATGTTCACCAAACATCTCCCTAATGTTGTGTTCTAGGATTTTCCCAAGAACCAAAATCAAAGTCTATTGATATAGTTTGAAGACCTCTCCTCTCCCATCTTCTCCCCTTCCATTCCCTTCCCTTCCCTTCCCTTCCCTTCCCTTCCCTTCCCTTCCCTTCCCTTCCCTTCCCTTCCCTTCCCTTCCCTTCCCTTCCCTTCCCTTCCCTTCTCTTCCCTTCCCTCCTCTCTTCTCTCTCTCTCTCTCTCTCTCTCTTTCTCTCCCTCTCTGAATAGGAATAACATTTGCCCTTCTCTAATCTTATAGTACTTTTTTTGTTTTCCATGTACTTATTTGTACTTATGGCAGCTCAACAGTTACATTCGACAGTTATTTAGGGATCTGATAATGCACTTCAACAGATAGATAGTTGAATGGCTAGTCAGATAGACAGATGGAAGCACAAGCAGACATGCAAATAGATGAGAGGATTGATAGATGATAGATCGATAGATAGATTTATTAAGTGCTTAACATCTGTCAGTCGCTGTATATCATAGGTCCAGTGGCTATGTAGTCACAATGGAAAGTGTCTTGTTCAGAAAGCTCAGCTTCTTCCTCCCTTCCAGGGAGACATTGGCCTCCACAAGAAGGCTGGCAGTGGTGGGTTGAAGTTCCTTCAGAAAACACTAGGATTAGACAGCGGATATATACCTGAAGAATAAACACCCCAGGTGCCATATCTCAACAATTACAGAACATAATGTTTCTCTGTGAAATTAATTAGTCCATAAATCCACTCACCAATGAAATCTGTTAGTTACAAACTTGAACAGTTTGACATTTCTTCGACTCATCGTCTAATAAAAAGAAACTTTCCATCCTTTGAAGAAAAAACAAGAGATATCTGGTGTAAGGACTATGTGTAGAATTGCAAATAGTTGGTAACATGGAGCACAGTGCATTCCCTTAAACAGAAGCAGAGATCAAATGTTGACATTGCAGAGACTCAGTTTCCATCCTTCCTCATCCCCTTCATCTACCCACCAACATACCCCATGTGCACAACACCTTAAGGTTCAGAGAATTTTCCACAAATATGGAAGGGAATCTTAACAGCACATATATGGATGAATGAGTCTTATTCTCCATTCAGAGGTTGGAGAATCAGGTTGCTTTACTGATAATCCCATGATACACTCTACTATGATGGACTGGGAGAGTGGAGTGGGAGTATGGACTAGAGAGGATTACACGTTTCCCTACGTGGAACATGTGATACTAATTTTTTTTTGCCAGACATATAAATCCTTTGGTTAAGAAGCTTTAGGTAACTATTGTTACCAAAACAGTGATTTATCTATGCCTCAGGGTGCTCTGGGATGTAAAATTCTTTGCAATTTAGAGTCTTAAAGAAGGAGTTCTCAACCTTGGGTTGGTGAACTTGCTTTTAAAAATAATTTTGACTATTCTATTTCTACATAATCCATTTTCCTTATAAAACTATTTTATGCATTTGAAAGCATTATTCTGAAAAGATGTTCATAAGCTTGACCAGACTAACAAATGGGTCTATAACACAAAACATGTTAAGAAGCATGTCTTACAGTGTTTCCTCATGGTAAGTGGATAAGTGACTTGCCCAAGGTGACATAGCCAGACTTCATCAGAGACAGTCTTCCAGAATCACTAATCCATTTGGTCACTGATGGCACTATTTACTCTTCATGAATTTGTTCTGTGAAACTTGGAAAAGGAGCATGACCCCGGATAACTAGAGAAAAATTGGGTCGGTGAGGCAAGGGGGGCAGGGTGGGAAATTCAGAAAATCGCATCTGTTTTTCCATCTAGTCTCTCTGTAGATGGGTGATGAATTGGAGAACAAAGTCCCGAATTCTTTTTTAGTGTTTACCCTATAAGTTAATGATGACTGCCCTGGCATTCCCCCCTCCATCGAGATCTATGTCTTATTTTAGGAGAACTTCTTAATGCAGGTCTTGGGTTTGCAGTACATCCTCTGCTCCATGATTGGGGCCTACGTAGACTTACTTAGTCTCCTTCTCTGGAAGAGAAGGAGGAAATTTTCTTTAATCTCAACATTTTTCTGACTTACCAAGCAAGTATTACTATTATAATTCCGTGTGGTTCCTCTACTTAATGAAATAGTTACCAAATTTGACTTGGCATTTCAAAGTCAGGCAAAGAGATTTTCCAACATGCAGGGTGCTTTGGGATATAAAATTTTTATGTTAATTTAAGTTATTAATACGTTTGAAAATAGAATAGTGAAATCTCCAGGAGAGAAAAGGACTTATTTTTAGATGTTCATCATAGCATACTCTATGTATATGACAAGTGTTAAATAGTAATAAGATTGATTCCTTAACTTCTCCAAGCTCTGGGGAGTAGTGGCTCCATATGTGCTCACAAAGGAGCAATGACCAGCATGTGCTGAAGATGGTACTGGCAGCCAGAGAAGTCTGTGTTTCTGCCAGGTGCCAAAACAACTTTGTGGTGCCCTCCCTCACTTCCCCATTCAATTTGCTTCTTTGAGACCTTTTAAAAGACTAAAAGGGATTTGGTTGAAGGCAACAAAAAAGGCCCCAACTTGAGAAAAGAAAAATCATTCTTTGGGTTGATGGGGGGAAGAAGTAAGAGGAGAAGTAGGGAAAACTTCTATTGGAATGGAAGGGAAAATTTCCTTCTGCCTTTTAGAGACACATGCACAAAAATGTTCATAAATAATTAATGGTCCTGGATCTGGCATGGATGAGGAATTTTGAGAGAAAAAAATGAATTGGAGTCACTTTTGTATAGCTAATTGCTACAAATATCCAAACTTTGGGTTCAAATTAAGCATTAAAGTCAGTGAAAATGTACATTGGATAGACTGGTAATCAGAAACTGTTGCTCCTCAAAAAAGAGTGGTACTTTTTTTAAAAAGAAGGAGGAGAAAGTAAGTAAAATCAGGCATTGTACAAAGCATTGACAATACAAAGAAAGGCAAAAGAGTCCCAATTTTTAAAAAGCTTACACTCTAACAGGAGAGAAAATATTCTAAGTATATACAGATGACGTGTAGACAGAATAAGCTGGAGATAATCTTGAAAGGAAGGTGTTAACATTAAGGAGGTTCAGGAAAGGCTTCTTACAGAGGGTGAGATTTTAGCTGGAATCTGAAGGAAGTCATGAAAGCCTATCGACAGACATGAGGAGGAAGAGAATTCTAGATATGGAGACAGTAAGTGAAAAAGTAAAGCTAGGAGATGGAATTTTGTGGGCTAGGAACAGCCAGGAGGTCAGTGTTGCTGGATTACAAAACATGTTGAGGAGAGTGTGCTGTAAAGAGCCTGGAAATATAGGAAGGAACCAGATAGGAAGGCCTTTAAATGTCAAACAGATCTGATGTTTGGACTTCGAGGTAAATGGGAGCCACTGGAATTTATTGAATAAAGTGATGACAAGGTCAGTTCTGTGTTTTTGAAGACCAATTCAAGAGTTGAATGGAGGATGGACTGGAGTGGGAAAGCTCCCTCCTTCTTTATCAAGAATATTCCCTGGTGCCTTCTAAGTCAGGAAGAAGAAATTATATGGTTCACTAGGTAGGCCTAGAGGTAGCAGTAGCAGAAACAACAAGAGTTTGCTACCTGGCTTATCTCCATACCCAACAGCCATGGGATTATAAATTCATGGTACCTCTTTTATTTTCCCCTCTGGATTTATTATTTCCTGATCTTAGGTAAATGAATGTTGTACACAGAACACATGAAATTATAACTTGTGAACTTTAAAAGGTCAGAAGAATTATCGAAATCTCCTCAGTTACGAGAGAATAGCCAAATCCAGTGAGAAGTCAGGCCTGAGAAGTAACCTGCTTGCCCCTGCCCAACAGTGAAACAAACTGGTAGCTGAGAAATCATATCTTACAATCGAGGGACATAATTTGTCAATTGGCTATGATATACTATAAGTTGATATGGATTCCTTAAAGGGAAAAAAACTTTTGGAGCCAGGAAGTACCACTTCTTTCTGTGAAGGAGAGGATGTTTTGTTTTAAAACAACTACTTTAAATTTAAATACACTGTCCCTAAGATGGAAACCAACATTTATTAAGTACGTACTATATGTGCCAGGCATGGTGCTAACCATATCACAAGTATCACTCATTTGAGGGAATACTATTATGCTACAAGAAATGAGGAAGCATGGGAAGACTTGTATGAACTGATGCAACATAAAGGAAGAAGAACAAGGAGAACATTGTACGCAGTGATAGCAGTGTTGTCATGATGATAAATCAGGAAAGCCTTAGCTACTCTGATCAATACAATGATATGAGACAATTCCCAAGGACTCTTGAGAGAGAACTGATAAACTCTGAGTGTAGGTTAAAGCACATATTTTCCTCTTTGTTTTCCTTCCTTTTCTGGGGAAACCTGGCTAACATGGAAATATGTTTTTCATGACTTCACAAGTTAATTGATATCATATTGTTTGTCTTCCCAATGGGTGAGGGAAGGGCTAGAAGTAGGAAGAAAATTTGGAACTCAAAATTTGGAAAAAAAAAACAACAGTGTTAAAATAAATAAAGCATATGCTAAAAAAAACCCAAATATCCCTTATTTGATCTTCAAAACAACCCTGTGAGTACTGTTATTATTTTCATTTTATCATTGGGGAAATTGAGGCAAATAAAGCTTTAGTTACCTAGTGCTGTGCTTTGCCTCATCCCAGCTCCTCTGCCTGAGCCTTCTTCCCTTTGGCCTATAAGCTTTTGGGTGTCCAACCTACACTGAATGAAGGTAGTCACTCTAGTGTCACTCTTTATTTTTTAATTGATATTCAGTTTATGGTCTTTTGTTTTATGTAGAGCAGATAACAGCAGAAGGGAAGACCTGTTCCAGGACATCAGACAATACAAATTGCAATCCAGTAGACATCTACAATCATATTCAAGTTGTTAGAAGCCATTATAACATAGCCCTGAACAAAACTGAAATAATTCTAATTCAGGAAATAAAATTAAAAATACAAATAAACAGAAACCATTGAGGATTATGAAACTGTATGGATCCAGGAATGTTCAGGATACAATACTATAAGAGATTAAGTCTTAAGCAGATACAAACAAAGGTTCAGATACATGTATGGGTGGGTCACAAGACTGTACATAATTAAATGATGCCATGAGGAAAAAGGCAATGTTAAAACAAAATAAAATGTTGAAAACAGAAGAAAATTGCAGATATTTCTAATAAAAATAATTTACCTAGAAAATAGATCAAATAGAGATAACCATCAGGTCATCAAATAACAACAACTTTAACAATATCCTAGATACCATATTCCAAAAGCAACATAAATGAAAACTTTGCACACCAGAAGGCACAGTGGAAATAGAAAGAATCCCCCGATCATTTCCTGAAAAAGAAAGTAATCTTAAAATGAAAACTCCCAGGAATATTCTAGCCAAAGTGAGTGGGGAAGCAAGCATTTATTAAGCACCTATTATGTGTCAGGTACTGTGCTATGTGCTTTACAAATATTACCATAATTCATATAGAACTTCCAGACTAAAGAAAAAATTCTTTATTCAATTAGAAAGAAAGAGCTTATTATCATAGAACTGCAGTCAGGATCATAGAAGAGTGTAGCTATAACGATAAAACACAGAAGAATTCAGTCACATATTTCAAAAGGCAATGGGCTAACACTTAACAATCAAGGATAGCTTGCTTATTAAGTATAATCATACAGGGGAAAATTGATCTTCAATAAAATAGAAGACTTCCAAGCATTCCTGATGAAAAAAATCAGAACGGAACAAAATCTATGAAATGAAAAAGACAAAAATTAAGAGAAAGCTAGAAATGTAAATTTATTAGGGTCATTGGAATAGACTATGTAATGAGAAAATATCTATAGTCTAATGAGGAAAAAGAATTGGGTGTTCCTTTAGAAGCCTAATGTTTTTATGAGTCCAAAAGAAAGTTCCATAAGACAGACAGAGAGTCTTGGGACAGTTTTGGACTATTTTTGACAATCTTAAATGAAGAAATAAAAGGGAGGGGTAAGTAATACACTGAGAGGAAAAGGGGAGGAAGTAGGTAGAACTTATTAATTCATATAATCATGGTACATGAAAAAAATTTACAAAGAAGGGAATCATATGAAATTCACGTTCATTTAAACTGGAGTACATACACACATACACACAAATCCAGGGTAGGAAAACATAAATTTTAACACAGCAACAGGCAAAAAAATGGAAAGGAGATGGTAGAAAAGGGGAAGGATTGGTTATAAGCAGACAAACTCCAACTTTGGAGCATGAAGGAGATATTACAAGAAAAGAAAAGGAAAGGAAAGGAAAGAAAAGAAAAGAAAAGGGAAGGAAAGGAAAGGAAAGGAAAGGAAAGGAAAGGAAAGGAAAGGAAAGGAAAGGAAAGGAAAGGAAAGGAAAGGAAAGGAAAGGAAAGGAAAGGAAAGGAAAGGAAAGGAAAGGAAAGGAAAGGATAGGAAAGGAAAGGAAAGGAAAGGAAAGGAAAGGAAAGGAAAGGAAAGGAAAGGAAAGGAAAGGAAAGGAAAGGAAAGGAAAGGAAAGGAAAGGAAAGGAAAGGAAAGAAGAGAAGAGAAGCGAAGAGAAGAGAAGCGAAGAGAAGAGAAGAGAAGAGAAGAGAAGAGAAGAGAAGAGAAGAGAAGAGAAGAGAAGAGAAGAGAGAAGAGCCTATACTTGGAGTCAGGGCAAGGAGAAGAGAATAAAATCAGTCAGGCAATCAATGTTTTAGCACCTACCATGTGCTAGGTGTTATATTAGGTGTTGGGAATATGAAGAAAGGCAAAAAATTAAAAGCAGATAGCTTATTAGTGTTGAGCAAGTTCTTTCTCTCTCCCTAACTTCTTTATAAAGATGATTGTGGTGATAAGGAGAAGAAAAAGTATAAATTAGGGGTGGGGAACATGTGGCCTTGAAGCCACAGGCTCCCCGCTCCTGGTATAAGAGGATAAGATGGAGGGACATGAAAAATTAACTATCATTACTGTAAATGTTAATGCGATGACCACCCATAAAATGGAAGAAGGTAGGATAAAATTCAGAGAGCAGGGCTGAACATTATGTTGTTTACCAGAAAAAAAACATTTGAAACATAAAGATTCATACAAAGTGAAACTATGAAACAGAATTTATTATACTCCAAGTGAATTCAAAACAGCAAGGATAGTAATCATAATTTCAGACAATGCAACAGTAAAAATAGGAATAGTTAAAAGAGGTAAGGAGAGAAACTACATTATGCTTAAAGGCACCAAATACAATGGGTTCATATGAATTTTTGGCATATTCACCAAATGACAGCATCTAAATACTGTACTTGAAAGAAAGCATTAATTGATTTACAGGGATAAATAATCCATAACGTTATAAAAGCTAGGGACCTGAGTATTCCTCTTTTAGACCTAGACAAATCTAACAAAATTCAATTCATAAACATTTATTAAGTATCTATTATTTCACAGATACCAAGCTAAGCACTTTATAAGACATAAAAATCCAATTGAATGCCAAAACAAAACTTTAGGAAACAAAAGAAGAGATTTTTAGAATTAAAAGCAAATCACCATCAAACTAATAAATAAATACCAATAAGATACCCAAAAAAAAGGACAAAGGATAGTCCCTGACCTCAAGGAACTAACAATCTAATGGTAGACACAACATATGTGTCTGCGTGTGAGTATGTGTATATTGTATGTATATATGCACATATTGCATGTGTGTGCATTACATGTATACATAATCATATATGTAAAATAAATATATACATATATACATACATATACATACACACACAAACAAGCTATATACAGGATAAAAAGGAATTAACACAGAGAAGGCACATGAATTAAGAGAGTTTGGGAAAGGCTTGCTGTAAAAGATAGGATTTTAGTTGGAACTTAAAGGAGGTTGGGGAAACTAGTAGACAAAGTCGATGAGAGAGAGCATTTCAGGCATGAAGAACAACCAGAGAAAAGGCTGAGTCAAGAGATGGATTTTCTTGAATGTAGAATAGCAAGGAGCCCAGCATAGGAAGACTATAGGGGGCCTAGGTAATGAAAGGTGTTGAACTCCCAATATAAGATTTTGTATTTGATCCCAGAAGTGGTAGGTAACCACTAGAATTTATGGAGTAAGGAACTGACATGGTCAGACTGTGGTTCAGGAAAATTACTTTGGTGTATGAATGGAAGATGGATTGGAGTAGAGAGAGACTTGAGGCAGGCAGACCCACCATCAAGTTATTGCAATAGTCCAGGTGTGAAGTAATGAGTGCCTGTACTAGAATGGTGGCAGTGTCAAAGAAAAGAAGGGGATGTATTTGATATATGTTACAAAGGTGAATTCACAGGCCTTGACAATACATTGGATGTGAAGAGTGAGAGATAGTGAAGAGTCAAGGATGGCTTTATGGTTGTAAGCCTTAGCGACTAGGAAGATGGTATTGTCCTCTACAATAATAGGAAAGTAGGAATGTAAGAGAGTTTATGGGGAAAGCTAGTGAGTTCCATTTTGGACATGTTTAAAATGTCTACTAGATATTTAGTTTGAGATATCTGAAAGGTAGTTGAAGATGCGAGATTGGACAGTGGAGAGTTTGGGGTAGATTTGAGAATTACCAGCATAGAAATGGTAATGAAATCCACAGAAGCTGATGAAATCACCCACTGTGAGGTAAAATAAAGGGAGAAGAAAAGAGGGCCCACTATATAACTCTGTGGGAAACCCATGGTTAGAGGGTACAATCTGGACAAGGATTCAGTGAAGGAGATGGAGAAGAAACAGTCAGGGAGCAAGAGAATCAGGTGAGAAAAGCATACCCCAAGCTAGAGACAAGATAAGAGAAAGAAAGAAATTAAGAATAAAGCATTATAAATGTGAGATATGATGGCTCTGTAATAGCAAGCAAAGTGGGACTTTTTGTTTTGCTCTTTTTTCTTTTGGAGTTCTAGTTCTTCTCAGCACTAAGGCAATCAAGTGCCTTTGATTGAGACTTGTCTTTGTTTAAATCGAGTTTTTGATTAGTCAAGAGTCTTTGATGATCTGCTTAAGTCACAAGAAAGCCTAAGTCATATGAGTTAGAGTCACTTGGTTGTGACACCTTCTGTGGGCTGACCCTAAGAAGTGTATATATAATTTGAGGTTAGCATTTTGTTTTGGGGGCTCACTCATTGGAAGAGTGTTCCTGTGACTTGGCCAGAAGAGACTCTGGGTAGCTGTCAAGGAGGTCCTCCTACCCCAGCTTTGAAAATCCAGGTGTTGGTGCTTCTCTCTCTGGTAAATATGTATGTATTGCCATGGACAGAAGGTTAGAAGCCCTGTCTGCTGATTTGTGTTATTTGCTCTGTTTATATAATTTCTGCTTGTAATTTCTGTTGGTGTTTTCTCTGAAGTTCAGGGTGCTGACTTTTTTCCCTGAACTAAGTGAATGATATATGTATGTTTAATTAAAGTGAGACTGTAAACCCTTTAAAGTTGCTTTCCTTAGAAAAGCAGATCAAAGAACCTGTGCTAGCAGCCCTCCTATGTGCTGGTGTTGTTGGTCTTGTTGTTTGTCTTATACCTTCACAGCAGCTGCTGGTAATGTTGTAACAGGTTCTCTGGAAATTACTGAATATGAATAAAAATAAGTACACATATATTCTAAGCTGTATATTATATCTATCCAAAAATTGAACATGTGTTAAGGAATCAAATCCTCATAAACAAATACAGAATGGCAAAAAATATTAAACATGATCTTTACTCATCATGATACAATAAAGATTACAGTTAATAAAGTACATTTGAAGAAAGAATTGCAATTTAATTGAAGAACAAATAATTCAATCCTAAAGAATTATTAGATAGAAGAACAAGCCATGAAAACAATAGCTACTTTCATCAAAGAAAATGAAAACAGTGAAATAAACCAAACCTTTCAGGATACAGCCAGAACAATCCTTTGGGGAAACACACACACAAACATACACACACAATACATATACATATATGCATACACATATATGCATACATGTATGTGTGTATAAGACCGAACATCTACATTAGCAAAAAGAGAAAGAATATTTAAATGATTTGATATGCAGATAAGCAAATAAATAAATACCTAAAACCAAAAGACATAAAAATCCAATTATTAATTATTTGTTTGGTTTTTTTGGCAGGGCAGTTGGGGTTAAGTGACTTGCCCAAGATCACACAGCTAATACATGTGTCAAGTGTGTGAGGCAGGATTTGAACTCAGGTCCTCCTGACTCCAGGGCCGGTGCTCTACTCATTGTGCCATCTACCTGCCCCTATAAAAATCCAATTGGACACCAAAACAAAACTTTGGGAAATAAAAGAAGAGATTTTTAGAATTAAAAGCAAATCACCATTAAACTAATATATAAAACATAGCTCTTTGTTAAAATATATATGCATATATAGATATATAATAGACAAAAATTGGCTAATCTGATTTTTAAAAGAAAAAACTAATTGCTTTTACTAAAAATAAAAAAGAGCGGGCAGCTAGGTGGTGCAGTGAATAGAGCACCGGCCCTGGAGTCAGGAGGACCTGAGTTCAAATCCTGCCTCACACACTTGACACATGTATTAGCTGTGTGACCTTGGGCAAGTCACTTAACCCCAATTGCCCTGCCTTGCCCCCTGCACAAAAACAAACAAGACTAAGAAAGAGAATTTATAATAAATTAAGTTAAATTAAATGCAGTTATCAGAAATTATTTTTGCTCAATTGCATGCCAACAAAATGCATAAATTAAATGAATAGATGGAATGAATAAGTGTTACAACTCTATTCTAAGAATATTGGGGGACGTAATGGGGGAAAAAACAGCATACAGACACAAGACCACATGCTCTTGTATACACTCCCTTCTCTCATCTGACACTGCTACCTCATTATATCATGTCTGCACTATTGCCTATAGCACATTGCATCGTATCTCTGCTCAAGTCTCTCCCCACTTCAATCCATTCTTCATTCAGCTGTCAAATTAATCATCTTAAAGCATAAATCTAGCTATGTCACTCCCCTATTCAATAAACTATAGTGGCTCCCTATCACCTCCAAAGTCAAATAGAAAATCCTCTGTTCGATATTCAAAGCTCCCTTACTTTTCGGTTTTCTTACACCTTTCTCTCCCCTACTCCTATGTATCATTCAGTCCATTAACACTGTTTTGCATGAGACAATTGATCTCCAGACTCTGGTAATTTTAGCTAACCATTCCCCATTCCAATAATATTATCCCTTCTCATCTCTGCTTCCTTTTCCCCTGGCTTCTCTTAAGTCCCAGCTAAAACTTCATCTTCTATAAGAAGTCTTTCCTGAAACTTCTTGCTTCTAGTGTCTTCCAATTATTTATTATCTCCCATTTATCCTTTTTCATTGTAAGTACTTGTTTGCTTGTTTTGTCCCTCTTAGTCTACAAGATTATAGCCTGAAATCTTAAGTCTTGATCTTAACAGTGGGATCTTTAAAAAAATTTTTTTCTTTGCATCCTTAGTGCTTAGCACAGTGCCTGGCACATGGAAGGTGCTTAATAAATGCTTATTGACTGACTGATCCCTGCACACACATACATGTTTTCTCACACACAAACATTCTTAGTTGAGCACACAAAAGATAAGGGAAAGATAAAATACAAAAAGTGAAGAAAAGGTGCTTTGGAGCTAGTGGTTCATAGACTGGGTGTGAGAATAGGTCAATGAGGTGAGAGATAGAGTCAGTAGGTGGAAAAATGCTGATGAATGTGAACCAGTGGGTTGGCTGGTAGCAAAGAGAAAGAGTTGTTGGATAGGAAATAGTATTGCATTAATCAGTAAGCAACCACAGGATTCTAGTTGTGTTTTGTTATTTTTTTGAAAGCGTATAATGCCAAGGCATTGGGAAAAAAAAGTAATAACAACAAAAGAAGCACAGCCTAGTTAATTTCGAATATCTTTTGCAGGCATTTCAGTGTGTTTTCTCTAAGTGGTGAGAACAAGATAAGAACTTAAGTATTGCCAATTTCACCAGTGGTTCCTTGAGAACCACTATTTCTCACAGTAGTTAGCTCTTTGCCTTTTTATTGAGGCTGAAAAAATGGACAAAACAAAACCGAAACTGATTCAGTTAACCTCTTCATATCAAACAAAACAATAGGATATAATGTAGAGGGCTGAACTGTGAGTCAAAAGACTGATTCCAGTCCTGGCTATTGTCTTTTAACTAATCCTGACTAATTACTTGTGTGATCAAGGGCAAGTTGCTTTACTATGCTAGACTTTTATTTCATCATCTGTTAAATGATAGGGCTTAATTGAGCTTTTTGAGATTTTCACTTAATGTAAGGAAGAAACTTCCTAACAATTGCAGGGAACCTAAAGTAGAATAGATTGCCTTCAGGGATAGTGGATTTCTCCTCAATAGAAGCCTTCATGCTAGAAAAAAAAAAACAAAACACTTTTTTGGTACATAGTAGAGGACACTACTGTCGGTTCACTGCAGGTTAAACTCAATGACCTCTGGCATCCCTTCTATCTCTAATCCTGAGATTTCTGGAGGAAAAAAAAGACTGAATTCACTTTTCAGCTGGATATTATGGCACTGTATAGACACAGCTGATTGTTGGCTTGTATCTTCAGTTAGCAAAGGTTTCCCTTAGTACCGCATAGCTGACCCTGTAGGACAGAAAATTTGTAATATTGACTATTTTATTTCTCTCATTCTATAAAATCAAGCAATTCCAGATTGTATCTTAACTAAGATAAGAGACGATAATGCCCATTCTTTTAACTTTTGGAGGTAATAAACATGCCAGGCTGAATATAGAAAAAAAGATGGCTTTAGAAGCTGGGAAGACATGCAGAGGTCATCAACTCATATCTGAACCATGAATCCTTTCTAAATATCTCTGACAAGTGCTCATTCACTTTAACCTTGAACAATACAAATGACAGAAAACTCACTACTCCTCAAAGATGCCCTTGATTTTTAGATAGCTCTAATGCTAGGAAATTCTCTTTATATTGAGTTGAAACATGCCTCTTTGCTACTTCCACCCATTGGTACCAGTTCTCCCTTCTGGAACCATATCCAGTAAAAGCCTATGTACTTTTCCATTTATCAACCATTCATATATCTAAAGACAACATCCACGTTCTTCTAAGTCTTCTCTTTTGCAAGCTAAGTATCCTAACATCAATCATTCCTCGTATGACATCATTTCCAGTCCTCTCATGATAATGAGAACTGGCTTCAATTTGTCAATATTCCCACCTTGAAGTGTTCACGTGTGCCCTCTTAAAAAAAAAAAGCATACAAAAACAGCTCCATCATCTTAGGTCCAAAGAAGGCTGTTCATGAGTTTCAAATGCAGAACTGACTATTGTGCATCATATTTAATCTGACTAATGTACAATACAATGGAAAGACCATCTCCTTCCTTCTGGTAAGTAGTGTACTCCTGTGATTGACCATGTGACTAAAACATATCATCCCTTTGCGTTACTTCCTTCCTAACTCCTTTCTTGGAGACATGAATTGCAACAATTGAAATATTGATGGATTCCTAGTTTTTGTTCCCTTCCTCCCTCCTCCCCCACACCTCTTGGTTTGACCCTCATTAAGTTTTCTGACCCTACAAGATATCCCTCATTTGTTCCCTAGAGTATTCCCTTAGATCTGCACATCACTTTGATTGCTCTCACATCTGGGATTCGTCACATGCTTGTGTTAACCGTGACCATCTGCAGCATTACCCAGCAGGATTTAGGAGACACTCAGTCAGAAAAATCATCCCTACTAAGAACAACATATGGAAAAAATTAAGAAAAGACGTCTTCCATTGAAAGCCCTTTAAAATATATATTTATGACAGGCACACAGACAGAAAGATATTGCCTTTCCTCCACAAGGGTTAAAGGAAGAGCCTTACTTCTTCTAAAGATTACACAATTAATTATGCAAGATAAATGCAAATGTTTGGCATGGTCATGTATAAACACAGGGATTTTCTCACAAAGTCTTGTTTAGAACCAGGCGTCGCCTCCAATAGAAATGTCTCTCATTTTCCATGGACTCTCCTGATACTTCATATGAGAACAAATGAAGATTTCATAATTAGGGATAGGGGAAGCCGGCCACGTTTTCCTGGGTTGGTTCATTGAACATCTCCAACTATTTTTCCAATGCTTTGGGTTTGGCAAAAGCCAAAATAAGTTTTGCCAAGCATTTTTCCCTTAATTTTTAAATCCATGTGCATTAAGGGAAATTTAATCCGTATGTTTCTGATTCATTTACACTTAACTCATCAAAATGTTGTTTTGTAAGAGGCATTTGGTCTCCAACAAGACTTATGAGCCCTCTTTAAAAAAAGCGTACAAAAACAGCCCCATCATCTTAGGTCCAAAGAAGGCTATTCACCAGTTTCAAATGCATAGACTGAATGACATTGATTTCTTTGCAATGTAGCTGTTAGGCTTCTGTGAGTCCTAGACTTTCAAATAGCTCTTACTTTCATCCATCTATGGAATGGGGATTCCACATGTGCAGAGCAATGAAGAACTAATTCCATCTAATTTCTGCATATTCTTGCTTTTGCTCTTAGTGTACTACAATACTATGATCATGTGTGGCTGTTCTGACTTTCTTGGGAGGGTCTTTCTGCAGCATACTACATTCTTTCAAGGATAGATCAGAACAAAAACTGACCTAGTATTGGGTTTTGGGAATTGTGTTTGTTGTGATTGTGGCACCTAGGGAAAGCAATGACAACGAGAAGAGGTCAGATGTGCATAGGGATTGGGGATGGACTTCCTACATAAAGGGATTGAGATTGAGAGGAACACTAATTCAATTTAAGTCAATACAACAATGGTTGCTATTGTATTATGTTCAAGGCAAAGAGATAGGATGAGGTAGTGGATAGAGAACTAGTTATAGAGTGACTGAAATCTGTGTTCAAGTCTTACCTTTGATACACACACTGGTTGCATAAACATGGACTAATCACTTAATCTCTCTGTATCCTCAGATAATTCTGTGAACATTCCATGTAGTAGTACACCAAAACATAAAAGGGAATAAGGAAGCCAAATGTTGGTTGCTTCCTAGTTTAACTTACGATTCTTGTTAAGTAAATACTAAACTCAGCTTTTTCTATGTTTCTGAAGACCTATTAAACGCTGTCAGTATTCTCTCAAAATCCCCCAGACTAGCTGTTAATCACTGGTATTGGAAGTTTCCATACTATGCATTCCATAAACTGATGAAAAGAGATGTCTTGCACAAAACAACAACAAAATACAGCCTTCAAGGCCCTATGCTAAACACTGGGGATACAGAGAAAAATAAACAAAAATAGTCCCTGCCCTAAAGGAGCATCAGGTCCAAATTTCATTTTGCAGGTGAGGAGGTTAAAACTCCAGGCATTTTTCCCCAAAGAGGGGAAATGTTTTGTTCAAGGTCACACATTTCATTTCTATTAGAAAGAAGATCTATTTATCTAGACTCCCCCATTCAGTAATCACTCAGTTTCACCACACAAGAAGTTGTTTCTGCAGAATAGAGGAGAGTACACTATTTGGGGAGCATTGCAAGTAAATTCTTCCCTACAAGCAGCAGAACAGATTAGATAACCTCCCAAGTCCTTGCTAAGTCCTATTCATGACCACTACTCTCCATCTGTTAGGTGGAAAGTTGGAATGGTACAAGCTAGTGTAATAAAGGCTTCTATAGTTTGCATAGGGATGGGAGAATTTAATTCAATTCAGCAAAAGTATTCAGTTTTTGTAATATACAAGGTGAGAGACAGTAGAGTGGAGTGGAAAGATTGTGGAACTTGGAGTCAGTAATTTCTGAATCAAAATCTCAGTTCTGACTCACACTAGATGTGTGACCAAGGCCAAGTCATTGAATATCCATGAGCAATACTAATGATTCTCCAAGATTATGAAAGATAGATGGGTTACCATTTTTTTTGGAACCACTGCCCTCCCCACACAAAATGCAGGGGCTTGGTATTGCTTTAGGTAAAAGGTACTGCTGATGTACAGTTGTTTCAGTCGTGCCTGACTCTTTGTAACCCTATTACAGATACCTTGGCAAAGACACTGGATTGGTTTGACATTTCCTTCTCCAGCTCATTTTACAGATGAGTAAACTGAGGCAAACAGGGTTAAGTAACTCTTGATTTGAACTTGGGTCTTCTTGACTCCAGGTCTGACACTCTATCCACTGTGCCTCCTAGAGGCCATAGAAAAGAAATATGGAATGCTTCATGAATTTGTATGTCCTCCATGCACAGGGGAAATGCTAATCTTCTCTGGATCATTCCATTTTCGGTGTATGTGCTGCTGAAGTGAATATAAAAGGTTCCAGGAAACAGGAAAACAAAAATAATGAAAAAAGTGACATGGTCCCTAGCTCAAGGAACTTATAATTTTGTATTAGAGATAAGGTATATGCACAAATAATTATAAATTATAATACGCAGATCAATTAGTAGAAATTTTTGTACTTGGAGAAAATTATACAATATGCACTAAAGAAAGAGTGAGTCACTGCCTCAAATCAGCTCTTAAGACAATTCCATTTGGTTTGGGAAAAAAATTAGCAGACGCTAACAAGACATGCAGAGAAGACATCCACCCTTTTGATAATTTCCTATTTTAATTACTGATCCTTGCTTGAGTCTATTAAACTCAATTGTTTGAATACTTCTGAAAAATCATTAAATGCTGTCAGCACCCTTTAAATTTTAGTACTCTGTGGCCAAACCCCAGTTACTTCACCCTAGTTATTGCTCTACCACAACCATATACAGATACATATACATGCTTCTGAGAAAATATGTGAAAAATAAATGCAAAATACTAGGGGAAATTTGAGGAGGGAGGATTCAGTTCTTGCTGAGGGGAATCAAAGAAGCCTTTGCAGAGGAGGTAGTATCCCTTTCCTCAGACAGCAAAAACTTGGTGGCTTTGATAGTTGTATTATGCTCTATTTTCAGACTGTAAAGATGAGGCGTCAATAACTTGCTATATACAAAATATATGACTGTGGCAGAGTGGTGGTGGCATGGTGGGGGGAAGTGATTTACTAAACTTTTTGAATTGTTTTATGCATTTCCACCTTTGATCCATGTCATCACAAAGTTGGTTTTTCCCCCCCCTAAAGTGACTATCTCTGATTCTCCTTTCTAGAACTGGCCAGGCTTGCAGTGAATGAGTAGGATGTAACAAATAGCCCAGGCTGGAAGTTTCACTAAATAGTTATTTCCAAATAAAATTACACTAGTTTAATTCTGCCTTGGATTAGATACTGTTTATATTAAAATGGAGTAAAGTGTCCTTTCCAAATCTTTGAAGTAGGCATCACATATAATTGGCCTTATAAAAATAAACTGACTAGCCAATCAGACCATCCATCTAATCTGTTTCAGGAAAAAATATTAATCTCATAATGTTCTGGTTTCACCAAGCCTCTGTATATTTAGATTTTTTTTAAAAAAAGAATTACTAGTTCCTGAAACTTTTCATTTTTCCATGATCACCCTCCCACTTAATTAGAGCCACTATTCTCAAAAGAACTATAATAAAAGGAAGCTTTTTCCCCTCTAACTCAGTGCAAACTTGTGATATGCAGTCAATATTGATGCTTTCCTGAAAATGTTTCATGTCCTTATTTCTAGGACAAATGAAGGGCTAAATTTAAAAAAAAACAATGAAGAAATCCTTTAGTAACAACATGTAAACAGATCCTATTTCACTAGAATCAGAAATAATGACAGGCTCGTACTTTTCATGCTTGGTTTCAGGCCCCTCAATTTTGAATTTTTCCAAAGTTGAAAGAATTATTTCTTTCATCCCTACAAAAATGACTTGACTGCTCCTCTATTTTCTTCTTTGGCTCTTAATCCTCTTCTCTTCATTGGCTGCCTTTCCTCTTCCTGCATCTTAAATATGATATTCCTATGACATTCTGGCCTTCTCAGCCCTCTTCTCTTCTTTCTCTATGGTCCTTCTTTGGCAGTCACACCCATTTCCATGTTTTCAATAGTCCCAATGAGGTTGACTTTCAAAACAAATCTCTAGGCCAGATCTTTCTTTTGAGTGCCAACCAGTATTTCCAACCATGCTGAGGACATATCGGCATGAATATCCCATCAGCACCTCCAACTCAAATGGAAATCAGTCTTTCTTCCAAAACCTTCTTCTCCTGGCTTCCCTGTTTCTATCAATGTTAGCATCATTCGCACACTTACCTATACTTAGAACCATGGAGGCATCTTTGGTTCCTCCCTCAAGGACCATGTTGTAACTTTGCGTCTCTTTCCCCATCCCATGCCTACCTAGCACAAAGCTTTGCCCATAGTCGACACTTGCTGAATGAATGAATAACTGAATGGCTTCTTTCAATTCTACCCATTCTTTCCCTCTAAGATTGCCTCCCATTTATACTGCATGAATCTTGTGTGTATATAGTTGTTTACATGTTGCCTTCTCATTTGAATGTGAGCTCCTTGAGGGAAAGGATCTTGTTTTTGTTTTTCCTTTCTTTATATTCCCCAATGCTTGGCACATTTAAAATTCTTAATAAATGATTGTTGACTGACTAACAGGTGTCTCTCAAGATGATCCTCTTCTTTCAATTCCTACTGATGGCAACCCAGTCCAGTTCTCTATACCTTTCATTTAGACTATTTAAAGACTCTTTTGAAAAAAACATTTTTATTTTGTTAAATATTTCCCAATTATATATAAAATGGGTTTTTTAACAGTCGTTTTAACATTTAACATTTTAACAATCATTCAAAAAATTTTGAGTTCCAAATTCTCTTTCCCTTCTGCTTCCCCCCACCCGCCCCCCTCACAATCCCAAGAAGGCAAGCAATTTGATTTTGATTATACATGTGATGTCATATCAAATGTATTTCCATATTAGCCATGTTGTGAAAGAAAACACAAGCAAAATAAAACAATACAAATAAAGTTTAAAAAAGTATGATTCAATCTGCCAGAGTTCATCAGTTCTCTCTCTGAAGGTAGATAGCATCTTTGATCATGTGTCCTTTGGAATCATCTTGAATCATTGTCTTGATCAGAGTAACCAAGTTTTTCACAGTTGAGCATCCTCACAATATTGCTGTTACTGTGTACAATGTTCTTCTGGTTCTGCTCACTTTTCTTTGCATGAGTTCATATATGTCTTTCCAGGTTTTTCTGAAACTATTCCAGTAGACTATTGATTAATTTTCCTATATCTAATCTTTTGTCCCTATAATGCTTCCTTCATATAACAGACAGATAAATCTTTCCTAAGCATAGTTTTTTCATGTAACTCAATTGGTCAAAAAACATCAATGGCTCCCCATTGCCTATTAAATAAAGTCAAGTTTATTTGAATTAAGGCCACATACCTTGTCCCAATTTATCTTACCAATCATATGTTTCCTCCCATGATATATATTATGGTCAAATTAAACTGTTTTACATTTCCCAAATATATTGTTCCAACCTCTACTTCTGTGTATGTGCCAAAACCTTCCCACCAAGTTCCAGAGAATAAAGACTGCTGGACTAGAACAGGACCTCCTTCTTTCAAAGCCCCAGTCCCAACCACCTTCCCCTTCTTCCCCATCTGCTCAGAATTTTAACACTGTACCCCCAAGGGCCACTGGATCATGGAGTCTCTTTCCTTAAACCCCATCCTACCTCCTCATGAGGTCACAATTGGATCTCCCTTCCAAGTAGTTGTGGACTCAGCTCTCTTGCAGGTCTTGACTATGGAGTCAGTTTTGCCATTTATACCCTGCTCTGCCACTATATCTTAAATACCTCTGGGTTTTGTCCTTCAACCCTCCATGGTACCCTAAGGAACCTAAGGCTTTTCCATTGACTGCAGCTAAACTCTCCTACATGTGTTGTTTCCTGTAACAGAATGGGAGTTCTTTGTGACCCAGGACAATCTTACATTTATATATGTATTCCCAAAGCATAAGACAGTGCTTAGTACAATTGTAAGTGTTTAATATAAAGGTTTTCATTCCTTTAACATGAATTGTCTTGGTGAATCTACTATGCCTCCATACATATACACATCCACCTGTTGAGATCCCAAATTTCCTTAAAGTCCAGCTCAAATGCGTTCTCCTCCATGAAGACTCTTTTGACTCCTAGCTAGAAATTTTTCTCTCTTGCTTCACCTCTGGTAGAAAAGTATACCTCTCTTCTGCATTTATCTCAATCATGGTTATACTACAAAAATTTTATGTATCTATCCTACAACAATTTTATGTATCTATCCTACTTGATGTCATGCTCTATAAGGATAGGGACTGTGTTTTATGTATCTTCATATTCCCCTAGAACAATGCTTTGCACATAGTAGGTACTCCAAAAAGAATGGACAGTTTGACATTATTACTCTAACAAAGCCGTTGAATTTGTTTTGAGTGGGTGACATATTTTACATGACTTTGAATTTAATTATGAAGGGTTTTTTTTTTGGTTTTTAGCAGAACACACGTGAGTATGATAGAAATCTAAATAGCTATTTAGAATGTGAAGAAGGATGAATCAGAGAGATACGAAAGAAAGAGAAGTATATGGGAGAGAAGCACAATTAGAAGGTGACAAAGTATTAGGCCTTCAATGATGTTCTAGCAACGGATCAGTGAGGGAAAGAAATACGTTTTCCATTGGGAGAAGAAAACACTGGAGGAAACATGGATGTGGCATGTGAAATCATGGCATGATTCTTCCAGGGAAGCAGATAGTCATACGCTTGTTATATTCTACTTGCTACACCCACCCAAAGGCTTATGATGCTAATGCACCATATTTTTTTCATTTTCTCCCATATTCTTCAGTGTTTTTTGTTAAGATGTAGTTAGGGTAGAGGACAAGGTCAGGGGTTCAAACTTCATGGATTAAAAAGTTGGATAGGTGTCTCTATAGTACTTCCAAAGAACAAAATTTAATTATGTTTTGCCAACAGGTCAATTCAATTTCATCAACATTATTGAATACTATTTGTAACAGCACACTGTGGGCAGCTAGATAGCACAATAGATAGAGTGCTGGGCCTGGAGTCAGGAAAACTCATCTTCCTGAGTTCAAATCTGGCCTTAATAGCTTACTACATACACACTTGCCACGTGACCCTTGGCAAGTCACTTAATCCTGTTTGCCTCAGTTCCCCATCTTTAAAAAAAATGAGCTAGAGAAGGAAATGGTAAATTACTCCAGTGTCTTTGCCAAGAAAATGCCAAATGGGGTCACAAAGAGTTGGGAATGACTGAAAACAATTGAATAACAACAACAAAAAAGACATTATACTAAGCTCTAGGAGAAAGGCACGCTCTTCCTTAAAGGGACTTATATTCTAGTCAGGATTCCAACAGATAAATGGAAAAGGAAATACAAAATCAGTTGAGGAAGAGGAGAGCCCTGACATCTGGAAAGCTTCAAGTATGGTGCCCAGAAAAATAACTTCATCTGAAGAGATTTACTTCTGATTTGTATTCTTTCCTACTCTAAAAATGACCAGAACTAAGCTTTAATTTCTAGGGGTTCATTTCAAAAAGTCACAAGTGACTGATTCCATGACATTTTAAATTGAAAGCACCATTTGAGTGTTTGCACAGACAATGAAAAAAAGATTTTGAATGAATTCAGTAGCAAAGCATAGAAAAAGAGACTTACAAGTTGTTATTAAAAAAATGGGTTCTGGAGGTCACCCAAGGATGCTTACCTTAGAAAAATTTTGGGACTTACCTGCCCCCTCCCCCCAGAATACCCTCTAGAGGAGGTTTTGTATCAGGGAATCTCTATAACCTGGCTCCAGGTTATAGTGGGAAAGCCTAGAAATGTAAACGGTCCTCTGTGTGGTATCTTTTAGTTTACTCCAAATCACATTATAAGAATACTATGAAGAGATTCTGTGAATCCAAGGTCATTCCTCCATCAGTGGAGAGAGTTTCCACACTAGTGAGTCCCCCATACCTATGAAATCATAGTTCTATATCCCCCTGCCCCCAAAAAACCGTTAGAGTGGTATCTGACGATGGAGGGTCTTTAATGCTAGAATAAAAAAGGCTGGGGTTTATGCTGTAACAAACCATTGCTCAGTCCGGGGTGGTTGGGGTGCTTTGACTTCTCCCTCTCTGCTGAGAACTCCCTTGCATCTCTGGGCCTATGCCCTGGCATATCAGGTTTATAAGAACATGGCAGACAAAGCAGAGGCCTAGTTAGGTGAGCTGGGCCTAGGCTATAGGACTACTGGCTGACTTTTCCATTTTGTGCTTCTCGAGCATGGGTGACTAATCAGCAACTGTAAGATGGATATTGGGGACAATTTTATGAATTCAAGAGGTTAGTGTCCCTGGATTGCTCAGGCTCTGCCAGATGCACTATAGAAAGAACCCTCACAGAGCCTCATGGAGGAGAGGTGGCAGGAAGGAGCCAATCTACAAAAAGAGGGATCAGGCTATTTTTGTCTCATTGTCTCTGGCTATTTCTACCACCTATCACAAAGCACCGAGGAAAATATTTAAAGCTTAAATTTTGGTTCATTATCTATAGAATAATTTTACGTATCTATATATCTCTATTTATTTGTGTCTAATGATAGCCATTTCTAGGGCAGGGAGTAGGGTGGCATGGAAGGGAAGGAAGAAAAAAGAAATTTACACGATATCTGTGTTGTATATTTGGAGGAAATAAGAAGTTATACATGATAGGTTTGCAGTTTCATGTGCAATTATCATTTTTATTGTACTGCGTTATGGAAATGCTTGTTTTGTTCTGTGAATTGAAAATAAAATAAATTCTAAAAATTGGCAGGAAATTTATAAGTACTGTCATATTCTCCTGAAGGTTGAGACTTAGAAATGAAAGACACAAAGCAGTATGCAGGTCTACTGGAGGCAGCTATGTGACGTGGTTGCTGGACTACTGAACTTGGGCTTTAAGGGAGACATTTACTAGCTGTCTTACCTTGGAGACACAACCTTCTGTAACTGTTTCCACATTGGGAAAATGGCGGTAACGATAGCACCTATATTCCAAAGCTATTGTGAGAATCAATTAAATGACATTTAAAATACTCTGCAAACCTTGAAGCACTATATAAATGCTAATGATTATAGTAATAGCAGCAGCCAGAGGAGTAGTAGTTTTTTACCTTGGTTCTGCACTATGCAAAATTTCCTCTAGATCCATGTTTTTGAGCAAGCCACCAGAGTCAGGGATTGAGATCCTTCTCTTGCTGGTATTCCTCTGGTATACATCTCCTCTATGAGGCTCTGGAATGGATGTAGAGAAGATACTTTCTGTAATAAATGTGGCAGAGCCTGAGGAATCCAGGAACACGAACCTCTTGAGTTCACAAAATTACCCCCAACATCCGTTTTATTGATGCTGATTAGTCACCTATGCTCAAGAAACACAGAATGGAAAGGTCAGCCAGTAGTCCCACGGCCCAGGCTCAGCTTGCCCCCTGCTATAGTTGCCATATTAAGAGGTGGGGAAAGGATGCTGCCCTTGGCCCCAGCCCTTTGTGCTAAATCTGAAGGGGAGCTACTTGTCACATAAGAAAACAGAAGGAAGAAAGCTCATTGGAAGTTGTATCTTCTTTTAAAAGTGATGCAGCTGCTCCCCCTTCACTGTCACTGAAATAAGGGACCAATACGATGATTGGTTCTGTTGTCGGTTAGTTGTTTTTCAGTCATGTCTGATGCTTGGTGACCTCATTGGAAATTTTCTTAGCAAAGATTCTGGAGAGCTTGCCATTAACTTCTGTAGCTCATTTTATCGATGAGGAAACTGAAGCAGACTTGGTTAAGTGGCTTGCCCAGGCTCACACAGTTAGTAAGTATCTGAGGTTGGATTTGAACTCATGTCTTCTTGACTCCAGGCCCAGCATTCTATCCACTGCACCACCTAGCTGCCTCAATGATTGATTTATCATCCCCTAAACCATATAAATTGATCATCATTGAGCCAGCAGTTTGTTGTCCAGAAGTGCTTCTGTTCATACTCCATGAGAGTGTAGCACCACCCTCCTCCCCTTACAGTGCATCAGGCAATAGGAAGTTTTAAAGGGTTGTTGAGAAGAGATCCCAGAATGACAGTGATAAGGATGAATTGGGGGTGGACAGGAGGGAGGCAGAGAAGCAGACAACATAAGTGGCAAGACTGATAGGGGCATATTTCTACGATCCAGGTGGACGGATGGCAGAATGTAGTTATTTCATTCTACTATAGGCTCTTGGATGGGATTTATGTTATATTTGAGTCATGATGAACAAGTACCAAGAAACTCAGTTGACCCGGATCTTCTGAGATATTCCTACGACATGTTATAACCAATCAATTGGGTACACATGAGCTCTTTGTAGATAGAAAATTTCTACCTACTATAGGTAGAAATTTTTAATATAATGGGAAATTAGTCAACCTGATGCTACAAATAGTCAAATTATTTAGCCATTTACCATGCACTTTGAAATATCTGCTTTTTTCAGTAGTATTTATGGATTTGCACTGCTCTATCTGCCTCCTATTGCTTAGACTGCCTGAAGACCAAGGGAACAGATTTGCAAGATGCCTGATTAGAAGAAGAAACATAGTTTATGGCCATGGAACAGGGGAAGTTTAACTGATCCCTATAGTTACAAAACTTCTTACTTTGCCTGAGTTCCTAATGAAAAGCTGTTTAGTTACAGGCATTTGGGTAATGGTGAGAATATTTTACTTTTCATCTTATAGACACAAATTCATTTGTCCCATGGAGAAATAAACTTTACTTTTGTGCTTTTATCCAACATCTAAGTAATTAAATAAAAAAAATCAGTGGATCCATTTATGGTTGCTGCTGGAGTGCCCATCTCTCAGGCTAGCTTACCAGAAGTCTCAAATGGCCACTAGATGTCAGGCTTGCAAAGTAATTAAATGGCCACTGCAAGGCCATCTCTTGGACTTTAAAATTATCAGTTTTCCTCATATGTCCGAGTGGGATTCTGCTGCTACCCTGGTGACTGTGACATTAAGTCACAGGTCTTAACTCATATAGAGCTGTGCCACTTGGGAGCTCATTTCTAGCTGAGAGTTTCCAAGCCTTAGATTTGTGCTATTGTGACTGTCCTTGTTGGGAAATTGTTGTAGTGCCAGGAACAAAATTCTGCTTCTTTTCTCTTGACCAGCTACGTTGCCACAGGGGAGTCAGTCAGTTAACAAGCATTTATTAAGAAATTACTATAAGAGTCAATGAGGCAAAGATAGCTTTTTTTTTGCTAGGTTAGTGACTTGTACTTCAATTCAATGGGATTTTATTGAGCTTCTAATGTGTATAGATGTGGGATAGACATTAAGGTTATTTAAGCTGTTATTATCCTTGTGAAGCTAATACAATGACATAGTACATACAAAGATAACTATAAAAGAAAATAATACGTGGCAAAAGAATTATAAAGTGTTATGTGAGGCTCAGGGGAAAATTCAGGAACAACATGGGACTTTTTAGTCCCATCTTCTGCCCCTTTGAACATCCCAGCCTCCCTATTCCTTAACCTCCTTAACTCCCATGACCTCAGTCTCCGAGTATTTAAACTATGCATAAAAATGTCCATATATTATATATCAATATATTATATACCCACTCAACCTGCTCAAGTGAATCTGTTGCAAGGGCCAGAATACCTCTTGGATTATCCCCCCCAACTCATGCTCACAGGTTGGATCCACAGGGGACCACTACCCTGGGTTCAAAGTACCCCGTGAAGTCTCAGTCCCAGAACTTTAGGGTATGAGACCCCATTAGTATGTTTACCTTGTCTCTAGTCAACCAGAATCAACTCAAAGGCATTTATCAAAATGTTAGAATAAAAAGGGTAACATAAAAATATTCCGTCCCATAAATCAGGGGCATACTTACTCATAGATATATACCATTTCAGTGGGAAGAGTAGGCACCTACAGGGTTCATTACTAGAGAGGCAAACACATAAGAAACTCATGTGGCAAAAGCACATGAAAAGAGGACCCCCTTAGACTTCAGATGCTACAGGGCCACTGAGCCCTTGTACAATTCCTATTGACCTTAGTCTCATAGTCTCACCTCCATGTTGTTTCACTATTTGCCTCAAGTCACTATGGCCTTCAGATTCTGTCTCCACTAAAATCCTGGCCTAAGTATTACAAAACCATTTTCTAAAAAGAGAAGAACTGAGTTCAAATCCTACCTCAGATACTCAGCTATGTGACCTTGGGCAAATCACTTAAACCTCTGTTTGCCTCAGTTTCCTCATTTGTAAAATGATACTAATAATTGTACCTACCTCCCAGGGTTGTTTTGAGGATAAAGTGAGATATTAACAAAGAATATGACTAACTTTAAAGCACTATACAAATGCTAGTTTATTATTATTACCTTGGAATCAGCAGAGACTTCTCCAGTTCTCATTCTTTATAGTCTTCTTTGCTGAACAACCTGACAACTCCCCTGGTATTTACTGGACTCTTTAGCTGGCTTCTTTACTCTTAAACTCTCCAAACTTTCCTCTCATCCAATTAAAGAAGTTGGCAGGCAGGTGAGAAAAGCCCATAATCCTTTCAAGAGTTCTGATTGGTCATATGCAAATAGCCCACTCAAAATTCCTGGTTCCTTACAAATCTAATGGACCACTTTACAAGCTGAGAATGGGCCGTTAAAAAGTCTAATGCCTTTATCAGGTAAAAGCGGACCATTCAGAATCCTGAAAAGGGAGGTGCTCCATAGTGTACATTAGTTGGGATTCTGCCAAGGTGGGTAAGGAGTTACTGAGGAAAGACATCTGAGAAATATTCTTAAAGGTGGTAGCATTGGCGATGAAGATTAAAGGATGGTTAGGAATCCATCAGGCAGAGATTCCAGATATAAGCAAAGATGTAAGAAAAGCACAGAGGTGGGAAGGTACAAGGTGTGTATAGGGGAGAGTGGGTAGGAGAGTAACAGGAAAGAACAAGGCTGGGGAGCTAGATTTGGGATGGTTTTGAATGCCAGGCAAAGGATTTACTTTTTTTTTTCCATAGGGTTTATAGCTAGAAGAAACCTTGGTGATTACCTCCTCAGTTTTCAGAAGTGGAAATGAAGTCCTAGAGAGGTAACTTTACTTACCTTGCCTTGAATTCACATTTTCTTAACTCTAAATTTGGTGTTTTCCACTACCTGAGGCTCTAATTTCTCTTTTTCCCCACCCTTTTAGAAGGTGTAACTTCTGTAGTTCAGTGGGAAGTCAGGAAAAAAAATTGTAGAAATGACTACTGTATCTGGAGAAAAAAAAGACAGGCCTGTGTTAAGGGGGTCAAACAGTGATGGTATCTTACAAGCTGCTCCTTTGGCACTAAAACCTTCCTAACTAATCAAGCCAAGTCAGGAGAGGGAGGGATCCTGACTGGAGAGGTGAGGTCAAACTGTTAAATCTCTTTGAGCCTAAGAGCAAAGCACGTGGTCAGACCGTTCTAACTGAACAAAAAAACCAACATGCTAGATCTACCAAAAGCCTAAAAGGCTGATCTTTGACCTATGCTGGTTAATTGATATTACAGTCGTTATTCAATAGAAGAAATAAGCTTGCTCAAAGACTAAGTCTATACCCTAAGAAAATAGAATCAGAATCCAAACCCAGAGGCTGAAACATGGCACTATCGATGTGACCCCGGACAAGTCATTTCCTCTTTGTGTGCATCAACTTCCTCATCTATAAAATGACAATAATAATACATGAACTATACCTACCTCACAGGATCCTTTTAGGAAAATGGGAAATAAGTATTTATTAAGTAGCCACTTACTTTGTGCCATCAACTGTGCTAAGGGCTATATAGATATTACCCCAGTTGTTTCTCACAACAACCCTATGATGTAGGTGTTATCCTGATGCCCATTTTACAATTGAGGACACTGGGGTATATACAGGTTAATTGACTTCCCCGTATCTGAAGATGGATTTGAACTCAGGTCTTCTTGACTCTGGGCTCAGTGCTCTGAACACTATGTCACCTGTCTTAAAACGCTTTGTTAACCTTGAAATGCTATGGAAATATGAATTATTGCTTCATTTTGAGAGTGAAGCTGAACATTGAAAGACAAGCTATACAGGGGTGCTATTTTCCCTGGGTATTTCCTGTAAACAGTGCGTTGTTATCTTTTAATACGACAAATGATGGTTAGAGGCACAATTCCAAACAATCTGATTTAGAGTCAGAAGAACTGATTGAGTTTAAATGACTAAATTTAAACTGAGTTTAAATCCCAGTAATGCTATTTACCCTGAGAGTTTGGACAGGTCCCTCAGCTTCTCTGGACTTCATTTCTCTTATCTGTAAAAATGAGGGAGTTGGGCTACTTGATCTCAAATGTTCTTACCTGCCGAAAATCCCAGGATTATTTTTAAATGAAATGTAGCTCTGGAACAAATCCATTCTGCAGTGACTAGGTGAGGGCCCTAGAAACAGTGCCAGTTGAGAAATGATTAAAAGAGCTGGGAATGTTCACCCGGTGAAAAGACTATTTTAAGGACAGGAGTGATTTCCACCTGCAAGTATGTGCGGGACTATCATGTGGAAAAAGGATTACATTTATTCTGTGAATTCCAAAGGCAGAAATATGCCCAAACTGGGAATGTTAAAGAGAAAAGATTTGAGCTTAATATAGAAATGAGCTTTCTAATAATTCCAGTCTAAAAATGAAACCCACTACCATTACTGCTGGTGAATTAACTGTTATCTGAAATTGAGTAGAGACTTGCTGTGTGCTGGTCAGAAATCTGGTAGTATCTGGCTAACTGATACACATTTTAGAAATAAATGTAGCACTCCATGGAACATAAATGCATTTTAAGAAAACTTTAATGAAAATGCATTGTAGGGAGACTCTATCTCAATAAGATTGCTAAACATTTTTCAGAACTTAATCAATTCTAATATATATACATCATCAAAAGCTGGCAATAAACAGGGAGAGAAATATTAGCTTTCACAAAGCTCCCATTGGACATTTTCTCCTCTCTAATGATGTACTTGTTGAAATTTAGCCACAGGCATTTAATATACATTCATTGATTAATTGATTGATTCCTGCATTCAGGAGGATGGACTAGATGACCTCAAAGATCCCTTTGAGCTCCATGATTCTAGATTCTATGTGGTTTATCTGAATAATTATACTTTTTTCCTCATTATGAGCTTTTTAATGAGTTGTATTCTCAGTTCTATCACTACCTGTGAAATATGGGTAAGACACTTTACCCCTCTGAGATTTAATTTCTTCACCTGTCAACTGAAGAGATTATGACGGCAGAAAAGGCTCCATTTATCTTATATTGGTCAAGAAGGCATTAAGATCGGATTCACTGTCAGATGTCTGGATAGACAACCAAAAGCCTTTCCATCTTGCTCGTTCTAGAAATTTCATGTGTATCGATCAACAAGCATAAATAGGAGAAATAGCTCCTGGCTTAGGTCAAAGTCTGAAAATGGCAGGTCCACATTCTGCTACCCTTTTATACAAGGCTTTGCTATTTCCATGACTGTCATTTGGAATCAGATAATGTTGGTAATGTTTTTCTGTGTTTACTTGGACCTTGGTTAGATCTTCAACCCACTGATCAATCACGTATCAAGTGTACGCTTGTCATTTGCCAAGAAAAGTTCTAAGTCCTGCTGATACTAAGACAGAAGTAAAAAGGGGCTTGCAATCAAAGCATTCGAGAAAGACACAGGAAAGAGCCAAAGGGAGAGGGATTTTTTTCAGTTCAATTAACAAATATTTATGAAGTGCTTACTAGGTTGATTGGTAGATAGATAAATGTATAGATGGATATATACGTATGCATATATATGTCTATGCATATATATGTACATACACAACTATATTCAATTCAATTGAAGAAACATTTATTAAGCTCCTAGCTTCAATGAGAGGTACAAAAACAAAAACAAACCAAAAAACCTAAAGTCATCATCCTTTCATTCCAGGCGCTCATAATAATCCAGCTGAGCAGAGATGACACGTATATACGAAGTATTAAGTATAGCAACTCTAGACCACTCTAACACACAACTGTACAGGAGTTCAGATCTCCAGAACCATGCTGCTACTTCATCTCCCCTAGGGTTCTAGCTGTACCCCTAAAGGGGTATGTGGTTCTTCTAATAGTATAGTTTTGAGCCCCATTCTGGTATATTCCCCTCAATATCATTGTCAATGATTAAAAGCCACATTATCATTTGATAGTGCCAGTTAGCACCTCCCCACTATCATCTAGCCAACTGATATCTCTTTGATATATATTATCAATAAGCAATCAATTTAAATTAGCTTTTACAAAGGAATGTTTATTCAGAAGATATGACAAAAATGCAAGTATAGACACATTCTCATACATAAAGTGGCTGCTACAAATATTCCTCCCACCAAGTTCACCTCCAAATGTGGCATAGACAATGGAGATGGCTCTTTTTTTTTTTTTTGCAGAAAATGGTAACTTGGCTGCCAGGTTGATTGCTGGGCAGAGTCATGGCAGTCAGTCCTCAGGGCTGCTCTGGCTTCTCTGGCTCAGCTGTGGTGGCTATTGAAGTCTCTGTCTTTATTTTTGGACTTCCAGTGTTTCTTTTTACCTTCTGAAGCCCACTAGGTCATTGTGCTTCCAATACTCTTTCACCTAAGACACAACAGAGAAAACAAAAATACCATGTGTTCCAGGACAAATGTCACCCTGGGTGGTGGATAGCTCATTATTGCTACCTCTCTCCCACCTGGGGGCTTGCTTTACTTGCCAACAGAGAAAGAGAAGGGTTAAGTTCCTTTTCTTGGAGTCTTTTATACATAGCCTTAGCTTCAGCTCAGCAATAAATTAAAAGATTCTTCTTGACTAGATGGTAATAAGAAAGGAAACAGTCATAGGATACATGTCATTTTTTGAAGTGGAGGGCAGAGCCCTCCTTTACACACAATGATGCATTTCTGGAAGCAGACTCTCTCAAGCCTCCTTCTAGATTAGCATAAGAGCAGAAAATACTAAAAACTTGATGTAAGAATGAACCTCAGAGGAATGTGTTTTGTGCTTGACTGAAAAGAGTGAAAGGTATAGCGCACAGAACATTCTACTTGGAGTCCGGAAGGCCTGTGTTTAAATCCCCCTCAGATACTTATTAGCTGTATGATCTGGCTTCTCAGGGCAGTCATTGGATCATGTTTCAGGCATACTTTGTCGATACCCAAAATGCATAGCAATGAGTATGCCTGTACCTTTCTGGGAGGGTCTCCTGCCCTTCCAGCATCACCATTGTATAATATTTCAGGCATTCTTAACTAAATGCCACCTAAACTCCACAGCATTAGGCTTGTCTCCACTTGCACTGTGACCTTGCCATCACCTACAAATGTACCATTTCTATGTTTGTGAACTCTGATTTTTTTTATCTGATTACAATCTGCTGTCATGATTCTACCTCTCCCTCTGCTTTGTAACCCCCAAACTGTTCTTCTTCCATACCATGACCCCTAATCCCTCCTTACTTCAATTCTTTCCCAGGCTATTACCTCTACCCTAGCTACCCTCTCCTGCCTTCTCTGTCTTGACCTCTTGGTAAACTAGTTAAACTCTTCACTAGCCATTTCTCTTGCTTCCTGAGCTTTTTATCCTATTGTAAATCTTTCCTTTCCTAGCCTCATCCCTGGATTTTCCCTATGATCTATTGTTTCCCTCCTACTCTTGTGCTGTTGAGGACAGCTGGAGAAAATCCTGAAACCATCCTAACTGGGTGGACTATAAATTTACATTACATAATCTCAATTGGTCCCTCACTATAGTGAGGCAATCCTTTTACATCTCCCTAATTGATTCACTATCCTACTCACCAATGCAGCTTCTCCATGCCTTTTCATTTCTTTTCAACCTTCCCATGGCTCCCTGCTCTTCTCCTATGGAAAACATTGCCTCATATTTCATTGAAAAAAAATTGAAGCCATTTGCTGAGATCTCCCTCTTCTCCAACTCCTCCTCATCTCACATCACTATGACACCTTCACTCCTCTCTAATATGAAGAGACAGTCTTTCTCCTTGCCAAGTCAAACCTCTTTATGGGCACAAGTTCGCCCATCCATTCCATGTTCCTCACCATATTGCTCTTGCTACCTATCATCCCCCCATCTCCTTGAACTTATCTTCAATATATCCTAGCCAGGAGACTATAAACTCTTTCATCTTCAACCTGTGGTTCTTTGAATGTCCTCTTTCTGCATATGTTGAACCTTAAGCTGTCATCATTTAGTGTTAAACAGATGTCCAACTGGGCCATTAGTGGCATTCCTGCTCTAGCCTGACAGGAATTGATCACTTTCACCACAGGGCCTCTCCTATTGTATTGGACTGCATCAAACCATGCTTCACCTATGGTTCCCTCCCCTAGCTCCAGGTGGCAAAGGCATGTGACTCACAGAATCACAGCATAGGGAGGGATCTCAGAGGAAGAATTCAATTTAACAATATTTATTAATCATTTCCCTTAAGCAAAGAACTGTGCTGGTGCTAGTGATACAAGGAGAGAGAAAACATAACCGTTGTATAAAGGAGCTTACAATCTAATGGTAGAAAGGATAAGTACGTAAACAGCTATAGTTTTAGTTCAGAGGAGAGATCTAAATTGATTAAATCTAGCTTCAGACATATATTAGCTGTGTGACCCCATCCAAGTCATTTAACCTCTGTTGGCACCCGTTCTTTCAACTGTAAAATGGGGATAATATTAGCACCTATTTCCCAGGGCAGGTGTGAGGCTAAAACAAGATAATATTTATAAAGTATTTAGCACATTCTCCGGCTCAGAGTAGATGTAATATAAATGCTACTTGTTATTGGTGTTATCATAATTGAAGGGAAAAGGAACATTTATATAACACCTATCATGTGAGGGGCACTGTGCTAAGTGCATTACAATCACTATCTCATTTGACGCTCACAATCTCCTGTAAAGTAGGGGCTGTTATCATAATCATTTTACAGGTGAGGAAACTGAGGCAGACAGAGGTTGAATAACTTTCCCAGGGTCACACAGTAGGTGTCTGGGGCCAAATTTAAACTCAGTTCTTCCTAACTCCAAGCCCATTTTGCTATCTAGCTTGCTATAAAGTATGCAGAAACATTTTAGGGAGGAAAGAGCAATATGTTCAGCGTAGATAAGGAAGGTTCCATGGATTTTTAAAAGGGGGGGGTAGACTTCACATGATGATATGGAAGGAAAGTCTCTTTCAGATATGAGAGTTGTATGAGCAAAGACACAGGAATAGAAGAGGGAAAGATTTGAATATGAAACAAAAAATAATTCGATTTCACTGGAATGTATAATGCATGAATTTAATTTAATTCATCTAGCAAATATTTACTAAGCTAAAATGTCCCTCTCCATAAGGATCTTATAGTTTATTGGGGGAAGAAAAACACATAGAGCTATAACTAAATAGGTATAGACATAAGTTAGAGTGTGTCAGGGGCAAATGGGAATATGAATTTTACTCAATAGGCAATAGGAAGATTTTTGAACAGATGACTTACCTCACCAAGTGTATACATGAAATATAGTGTTGGCCTGAAGCATACACTAGAGGGAGGAGAGTGGAAAGGCATATCTCTTAGGAGTATAATAAGAGTATGGAAAAGGGTTGTGATAACAGGAATAAAAAATTTCAATGTGAGAAGTAATATGAAAGTAGAATCTAGAAGAGGGCAGCTATATGGCTTAGGGGATAGAGCACTAAACCTGGAGTCAGGAAGACTCATCATCTTGAGTTCAAATCTGGCCTCAGACACTTGCTAGCCATGTGACCATGAGCAAGTCAGTTATAGCCCCATTTGACTCGGTACCTCATAAGTAAAAATGAGCTGGAGAAGGAATGATGAACCACTGCAGTATCTTTGACAAGAACACCCCAAATGGGGTCACGAAGAGTCTTGAGAACCTGGTAATTAATTGGGTATACCAGGAGAGGGAATGAAAGAGTTAAGGATAACACCAAAATTCCCAATATAGTAGAATTTTTACAGGTTTGAAGGTATTGTTGGAAACAATACTTTGGGATCTGTTGAGTTTAATAGGATACTAAATTAATTAGAAGGATGTACTTACTATAGTGAGGGACCAATTGAGATTATATTTATTCACTTAAACTGTTTATTCTGCGGGCAATATAGGGCGAAAGATCCTATTGGAGGGGTGGGGAACTTGTGGGCCTCACAGCCACATGTGGTCTTCTAGGTCCTTGGGTGTGGCCTTTTGACTGAGTCCAAGTTTTACAGAACAAATCCGTTTATTAAGGGGGAACAGTTCTGTGAAGTTTGGCTTCAATCAAAGGGCTGCCCTTGAGGACCTAGAGGGCCACATGTGGCCTTGAGGCTGCAGGTTCCCCACCCCTGTTCCATCGGTAGTTGGAAATTTTAATATGGACCTCAGAAGTGAAGGACTTCTGAATAAAGGTTAAAAAAAAGTGGGATGAATGAGGAAGGAAGAAAGGAACTAGGAGAATCTGCCCTGAAAAAGACAAAAAATTGGTAACAATAATAAATATCTTAACGTATATAAAAATGATGCCAACCAGTCATTATTCCATAAAAGTCTTATAGGATCAAAAGATTGTGAACAGAGGTGGGGAAGAGAGAGAGAGAGAATGCAGTTTGGGTATGAGAATGGAAGCTATCACTCTTGTTAAACTTCTTAAACTGACATCGCACCCCCTGTCCTTACCAAATTAATTGGGCTACAATTGCAGCATTTAACCATATCTCCTATTCCATGAGGTCTCTGGGTTCTTAGGGAGAATCAGGAAATTTCCATTCATGTTTCTCTCAACAAAGTGCATATGTGATAACTCCCACTGGCCTCCCAAATATCAAATAAAAAGTCTCAAGTAGTTCCTTCTGCAGAATTTTTCACACTATCTCAAAATTACAGTCAGGGGTGGAGGAGGGGGAGGATGGGGGGAGATTGGCCTGGAAACAACTATCATCCCCAAATATAGGAAATTACACAAATTCAACTACCAACAGTTTCCTGTGTGTGTGTGTGTGTGTGTATGCTTTCAGCATATAGTGCTTGATTGCATAGTATGTGCACATAGATCTTAAGGTAGAGAATTTATTCTTTAATCTCCCAGGGAGGATGGGTCCTAACAGTAAGCAGCCATCATCCATAGAGGCATCACCAAAGCATCAACAGACTGGCATGGAAGCCAATCTGGGCTCACCTTCCTCTGCCACCCATCTCCAGCTTCAGTGAGATCATTCTGTACCCATATTGTAAACTTACAACAAATTTTCTAAGGTAAGCCTTACTCAAGGCAGTTCTCTGATAGTTTAGTTTTGATCTTGTGTTGAAATAAGACACTTGTAGATCACTCAACTGTTAACAGATGTAGATTGACTTGGCCTTGGCAGGGAGAAGGATATTCATTAAGGACGTGGAAGTTCACTCAGCCGAGTGAAGCTCCCCTCCCTTTGAGTTGTCTATGGATGTCCACCCGCAAAGCCTCAGAAAAAGGAGCTTTGGGAAGTGATGGCCACAGGCAAAACCTTTGATTCCCTGAGCTAATCAGGAGAGGTCTTCAGACAAAGACAAGTGTTTAAGTTTTTTTTTTCAAGACCACATGGCTCTAGAAAGTACTAGAAAAATTTTCATTGAGCTATTAAGGGAAGGATTTTGTAGTCAACAAGAACTTCTGGGAAATGGAGTGTATTTGAAAGATTTTATTTTAAAACTTCATGTATTTTTCTTTAGTAATATGATTGCAGTATTATCAGGTGGATAAAATGCTGAACTTGAAATCAGAAAGGTAAGGGTTTGAAACCCCCCTCTGATACTTCTTCATTGTGCTTTCCTGTCTGGCCCTCAGTTTCCTTATTCATATAATGAGAGGTTTGGATTAGAAGATCTCTAAGGTTTTTAAAATTCCAAGTTCCAGAATCCCCAAGGGAATGGACTCTATTGCTATTCATCTTCTTATCCCCATTGCCTAGCACAGTGCTTTAAATATAGTAGGTGATTAATTATTAATTGTTATTAATTATTAATAAACATTCATTAGGAAGTTTGTTTAATTGTATTGCCCACTTAAATATGTGAAGCAATCAAGCTTAGATTTTTATATTAACTTATGGAAAAAGCATGAACCAGGAGGATACAATAGAAAAAATTATTTAATATAATAAAAATACACTGGGACCTATTTTCAATTGAATTTTCCTTACTTTAGAAGCAATCAGGTCTCTGGGATAAAAGACCTAGTTCAACATGTTAAACAAATGATCATTAAAACTAATTAATGAATACATGAATATTTAATGGACCCATGAAAGATTAATCTTGAAAGGTTAAATACAACTAAGGATTGCTTACTACAGCTCACTTATTAATGAGTGCTACTGCTTTAGATGGTTAGGTTAATGAGCAGGTAGGGCCATTTGTGAATGCTTTTAAGGAAACATAAACCCAGTTATTTTCATCCAGGAGTTATAATTCAAAACATCTTACTACCCTGACAGTAAAACACTGAATTTAGAAAGGCCTACCACTCATAATGGTACTCAACAGTGTTATCATTAGCATATTATCCACCATCATTTCATGAAAATCATCTGTAATATTGCCCAGCCAATCACAATAAATGCCAATCCAAGCTAATGTTTAAATGCCACTGTAATCCTAGTTGTATTAATTCCTCCGAGCATGTCTGCCACTGGAGCAAAATATCTTTCTAACATTGTTTTGCCCAATATTATGTTTTCACAGGGGGAAAAATATAATGTAGGTTTTATGTTTGTATTGGTATCTTTATCTACATGTAGGACCATGGTGTCATAATTTAGAACTGGAAGTTACCTTAGATGGTATTTAGTCCATCCTTATCTTTTTGCAGATGAGGAATCTGAGAAACAAGAGGGATAAATGACTTGGCCCAAAGACTTTTCCTTAGAGAAAAGCAGAAGGAAACTGAGTTGGAGAGTTTAGCTTTTTTGAAGTCATCCATCCTCTACATTAGTCCTCTCTCAAATGAATTAACATATTAAAGTGATTTTGCAAACCTTTAAGCATGATATAAATGCTAGCTAGCTAGCTCCTCTTGCTCCAGTATAATTAAAACAATCTGTTTTTCTCATCTTTAGCATTCATCACCAGGCTCATTTGGGGATTTATCTCCTCTGATATTCTTACAAGACTGCCCTACTTTTCTGTATGCAATCATTACCTTCTCTTGCTTCTTCTATACATATCTTTTAAAAATCTAATTTGGTCAAAGAATCCTATGTTAATCTGCATTGATCTGTTTAGGTAGTTTCCTCTTGTCCTCATTATCAACATGATCCTTGATATTTATTCAAAATTTCCTTCCTCAGAGCTTTCCATCTCTTGGAACAACTTCCCCTGCTTACATGAGGTGAATGGGTTCTCCTACATAGGAAGCTAGGTGGCATAACAGATAGAGAGCTTGGCCTAGAGTCAGGAAGGTCTGAATTCAAATCCAGTCTCAGACACTAATTGTATGACCCTGAGCAAGTCACTTGACCTCTGTCTGCCTCAGCTTTCTCTGCTATAAAATGAGGATAATAATAGCACCCACCTCCCAGGGTTGTTGTGAGCATCAAATGAAATAATATTCATAAAATGTTTAGGACAGTGACTGACAGGCACTTAATGCTTGTTCCCTCTCTTCTTATCTGTTCTCTGAAACCTCCGAAAGCCACTGTTCCAATAGCCAGGGTACAGCTGATACCACAACTGGCTTTTCTTCCTTTCTTAAAAGAAAAAAAAATAGTAAGACACACTTGCTGTGTAGGTGAAGTTGGCAATGGATGACTGACTTCTAATTGACTGAAAGAATGCTGAGCACTGTGCTGCCCAAATATGGAAGAAGAAGAAGAAGAAGAAGAAGAAGAAGAAGAAGAAGAAGAAGAAGAAGAAGAAGAAGAAGAAGAAGAAGAAGAAGGAGTAAAGATGAGGAGTGAGGGGAGGGAGAGGAGGGGAGGGGGAGAAGAAGAAGAGGGGGAGAAGGAGGGGGAAGAGGAGAAGGAAGGGGAAGGGAAGAAGGAGGGGGAGGGGGAGGAGAAGAAGGAGAAGGACAAGGAGGAGGAGGAGAAAGAAGGAAAGAGGAGAGAGAGAGAGAAAGAGAGAGAGAGAGAGAAAGAGAATGAATGGTGGACTAGAGGCCAGAGATGTAAGAGGAAGCTGACCCACCTATCAAGCCCCATGACCTCTATTGCTTTCAACTCTAAAGACTGGAGAGAGTGGACCTCCACTTAGTGAGATCACTCTTTCTCTCTCCTGGTTTAAGTTAAGATGCTTCATCTTGCTCCAAGCCAAAATGCTCCTTTACCATTGAGTATTCTTTATTCTCTCCTAATCTATGTAACTTCCCCAAGTTTGTGCTGTTTTTCTTAGATAAATGGGTTAGTTTGTTATACATTTTTTTCTGATGGTCTTTGGCATAATTGTTTGGTAGGAAGGGGTTAATCTGGCAGGTGTAAACTCAGAGCCAGCCTATCTCCCTTGAGAGTGATCAGGGATAGAACTTTTCCTTCTTAGTTACTTAGAATCATATACATAGACTTGAAACATTTGAGGGGTGGAATATAGTCATAATTCAAGCCCAGTGTCTTTCTGGGAGACTGACAAAGAGATTGCCCAATTTAAGCGATCCTATAGCCTCCCTGCTCTGCTTCTTAGACAGGTTGTCTGCAGCATGGGCACAGCCTTTCTATGAATTACCATAAAGAAAGAAATGAAGTTTACTTGGAGACATGATGGGTCAGATTGCATCTCAGGTCATCTATCCAGTTAGCTGTGTATATACATATATATGTATGTGCATGTGTTTATGTAATTATGGTCCACACACATACTTTGCAAATTTTTTTTTGTCAAGCCTCTCTCTTTTGTTTTTTAACATTGCTGTCATTACCCAATGCTGCCTCCTCTTCCTGCCCCAGAGTACCATCATTTATAAGATGTACAATTAAGCAAAACAAATGAATAACTTGGCCATGTTCAAACTACTTTTGTTGTATTTCATACTTGCAGTCCACTATCTGTGCTATTACCACTATGAGTCTTTCAGATAGTGCAGGTCATATGGAAAAATGATTACTCCAATAATCCTGTTTCAAGAATTCTAGGAATTTTTCTTTCTCTTTCTAAAGATTAGGTCTAGGACCCTCTTCTCCCTCAGAGGCTAGTACTCCAAAAAAGCAGGAATTTAGAACAAAGGAATTAAGTCAGAGACTCCTGGTTTCACCTATTGCTTTTGTTTTTGTCCCTAGTTATATTTGCATGATTTGCAGAAATAGAGTATGGGGTTGGGTGGGGGGAAAGGACTAAGGGGAGCCTTTGTGTTTTAGGCACACAGAGTATCTTTATGTTTTTGCTCATTGGGGATCTTGATATAGATTCCTGGGATGCCTGGCAGGGATTTGTCAGGAGCTAAATGACATTTTTTCCCTAATTTCATCATAGTTGGTTAGGTCTAGAAACTTTGAGGAGCATCCAGAGAAGGATCAATTAAAAGAACAGACTTAGTCCTAGAATAGGGGCATCTGCGGGCTTTTGCTGGCTATCAGGGTGAGGAAAGTTTTCGCAGCACCCATTCTATGCCTTGGAACATTCAAGACCTTCCTTGTAATAGGTTTACTAGATGCCAAATAGACCAATAGATGGTAGTTAAAGACAAGTAGAGACAATACCCGGTTGAGAGGTAATACGAGCAGAGATGTGCCATCTGGCAGAGACGATGCCCAATGGAGAGTGGAAACAAGACATCCAGCAGAGAGCAGCATGACCACATCACCAGAGTATATGTACACCAAAAAAAGTTCAATCTGTAGGAAAAACCACTAAGGCAGAACTCTGAGCCAATAGCCATTTATTAAAAGGACCTGGCCCCCTTTGAATGAATGGGACCTCAGACCTTCCTCATGATCTGAGATGCCCCCTTCCTCCAGGGCCTTACTTTTATAGTGCTTGCTATCCAGACAATACAGGTGGAACAGGCCAAAAATCCAGAGTCTAATTGGTGGATAAACCTTTCCCTTCACCCTCCAGGAGGGTCTACCCAAAATACAGTATTCCATTGGTTGACAGACAGGCTTGCAGACTTTAGCAGACTTATCTTGATCTTCTAGGAGGTCCTACAGAAATCGAGGAGCAGGCTTATGTAGATGGGCTGATTAGTGGATATCAAAATATCTACATGAGCTAACAAATGGATAGAAAGGCAGGCCCCAGCTAGGCAACAAGCGGCACTCACTAGCCAAATGCTTACAGCCACTTGTGTTGAGCAATGAGGAGGTAATAAAGGGTGGAGGAGCAATGGATTGGCAGGGGGACTTTCCATGTAATTGAATCACATCTGTTACACTGGGCTTGGTCCCCTGCTCCACAGGGGAAAAGGATGGAGATCCTCTAGTTAGCTTCCTACGACTAGGCAAGTGAACTTCTTAGTTAGTGACTTTCTGATGATGCAATATGCAGTTTGGGGCCTTTCATAAACGGTTTGAGGCTTTTTATAAGAGTCTTGGGTTCTTTTAAAAGAAAGAATCCATCCTATTCGATTATTCCTGATTAGTTGATTAAGTAAATATATATTGATAAGTATAATATGTTAATTGATTGACCACATGTATATTTATAACAGGCATAATATATTAATTTTTTGACTAAGACTAAATGTATATTGATTGTAGGTATAATATATTGATATAATGATAGTCATTACCAATCACCACCCTATAAAATCACTAGCTGATTAATACTGATTGTGGTAAAATAGGGGTCCAATCATCTATTTCACATATCAATAGGTCTACAATATCAAGGTATGTATTGCCCTGACCAAATGTGTCCCTATGTGTGTGTGTGTATGTATATATGTTTATGTATGTATGTATGTGTGTGTGTGTGTGTGTGTCCTTCCCTTCAGGTTTCCTGATCACATATATTCACATATATTCTTTCCCCTTGCGTACCTCACCATTAGTAACATAATAACTTGTAAAAGAGTGAATCTCCTATAGAAGTGGGGGGTTAATTTCTTGTCACTTAATTTGCTATTTCATATGATTAAATGTCTTTTGTTTAGAATGAATATATCCCATCTGATTACTTTAGAAAAAGTGAATACATTGCTGGGGGCTTTGTGAGTTATGATAATGTTAAGTAGGAATGGACCTCCAATGGGTCTCAAATATGGAGTGACTTTCTGAGGACCTAGATGTGGGGGATAACTATGCTGCTGCATGTTCATATACCATAATTTTAGTTTAGCCAGTCCCCAATTATTGGGCACATGTTTTGTTCCCAGCTATTAGCCGTCATAAACAAATCAGCTATTAATTGTTTATCGGGATCGTTTTTCTTAGAGAGTTTATTTATAATTAGCTCAATGTTTCTTTCAAAGATTGAATTGTCTTGATCTGTTTTATGTTTTATTAATAGGAGTATTTTATGTAATTTATCAAAATCAATAAAGATTTATTAAGCATCTAGTCTGTTCCAGGTACTTTGCTAAGTACTCAGGATACAAATAAGAAAAAAGATAGTTCTTTCCTCAAAGAGCTAATAATCTAATAAGGGAATTCTACACACATATGGAGGCTTTATATACACATAGGTTATTACGTAGATTATACTTTTGTAACTATTGATCCATTTCATTTGTTTTTAATTTGTATAAATTAATTGTGTAGATGAGTAATTCTTAAAAATGTATTTATTTCCTTTTCTTTTGTTATGTTCTTTTTGAGTTTTTATTTAGATAATGTGGTTTGCTTTTCTGGCTTGGAAAAGATTGAGAAAGTGCTTAGCTTGGAAACTACAGAGGCAAACCCACCCCCCGCCCACCCCCACGCATGATGGCCGGTGCCAAAGTGAAAACTTTTGATTCTCAAATTTAAAATGGAAAAGATTACAGGACCCAAGACATGTCTGGGGAACTTTAGGATGAAAAATGTCATTGATGAAAACATAAGTGATTTTTCAGGACTGCCAGAGATTAAGACATTGTTATTCAGAGAGCCTGTTTAGAAATAGAGAAGATTCTGGGGATTCTATTGAAGTGCCGTGATCACATATCCTGCAATACAAAGATGAATTCAATGCTGACCACCAGGTTATTTATATCATCTGGTAAAACAAAACAGGCAATATCATTTCCTCTGGAAAATTTTGTTCCTCTTAAATAAGTGCATAATCAATCTTGTTTGACTTTTCCACAGGTTCAGATTTCTATAAACTTTGCATCAGAAGAATCAGTTTCTAACTATACTGTATTATTAACATTGGCGGATTTCACTTCAAGAGTTGGGGCCAAAGCCAGGAGAGGGAACTGTTCTTCAAGAGGAGGAAAGAATTCCTTTCTCTTTTTCTTCCTCTTACTGTTGACCATGTCATAGGAGAGGAAAGATCACTAGCAGACAGTGCACCTAGTGGAGATGAAAGAGACTGTACTAGGAGGAGACGAAATACATCCAAAGAAAGTCGGCTTTAGAGTGTGACCGGGAGCATCAGAGCAAAGCCCCAGCTATGGACTTTCCAAAGACACTAACGAACAGAGAACAGCAGGGCACTGCACCTAAAGGGAAGTTGATAAGGACCCTTCAAAGGTAGAATAGGATTTCTGGCATCCGGATGTTGTAAAGTATTACTTTGCTACATGTGTTCTCTACATATGTGCCTTATTGTACTCAAAGTTCGGGCCCATTCTACCCACAGACCCTGTGCATATTTGTGGGACAGCGTGCTGCAGTCTGTGAGAGAGAATGTTTTTGTAACTTTTGTTCTTGCTCTGCTATTAAGTGTGTGGCTTTTTCCCCTCAACATTGATTCTGAGATAGGTTTTTTTGCCCTCAGATTGGGACATCCTGGGGCCCTCATTCAGGGCTGGCTGTTCTTTGAGAGGTAGCCCTGCAGCTACTTATGCATCTTGGAAGAGAACATAAAGAATATCTTTACTAAAAGACTAATTAAGTCTGACTGATTGTTAGTGAAAAGCACATTCATGTGGATTTCTGAGTTTTATTATTAGAAACTCAGCCTTTCACAGTTACCTGTAGAACCTTGAGAGAGTAGTATCTTGCCCCCTCTGAGGAAAAGGGGGGACAGTAGATCTTTCGAAAGTGTTTTAATTAAGACATTTAAACAGGGAAAATTTAGTACAGGATGTCTTACCCTTTTAGGTGGGGGGAGGGAAGAATCATAAAAGTACCTACTATGTCCCAGGCACAGTTATAAGTGCTTTATAAATTTTACCTCATTTGACCCTCACAACAACCCTGAGACGTAGTTGCTATCATTATTATCATTATTATTATTACTTTATTTTTTCATTTTAGAAAACTGAGAAAGAAGTTAAGTGACTAGCTCAGGGTCCCACAGCTAGTAATTGTCTGAAGCTAGATTTAAATTCAGGTCTTCTTCACTCTGGGTCCAGTTGTCTCACCTCAGGGCATGAAGCCTGTCTTCTTACTCTGGAAACAGATAGTGGAAGGCAAAAATCTAGTAAGATGCATGCATCTTCTGAGAATTTAGATCAGAGGAAAGCTTTCTACTTTCTAGGCGAAGACTGTTACACATTGTTATATAGCTTTCTACTCTTTTTTTTCTTCCCCTGATGAAAAAGGGCCTCTGGTCTTCTCTCCAGAGTCTCTGTCTTTCCCTGCCACCTGTGTTAGATTTAAAATATGTTTTTAGAAATAAAAACATTCTTACCATTTGGTAAAACAGAGTCTAGAAAACACCTACTTTGTACCAGTTATGTGCTGAGCACTCAAGATACAAAGATGCCAGCAAACCATTCCAAACTTACATTTCAATGAGGAAGAGAACAGGTATATATAGATAGGTAGAAAATACACACACACACACACACACACACACACAAAGCTGATACAAGATACCCTTGGCTAGGGAGGTATCAGCAGCAAAAGGAATCAGGAAATTCTTCACATCAAATGTGTTGTTCGAGCTGAGCACTGAAGTAATTTTAAGAGGCAAGAGTGAGGAGGGGTGTATTCCAGCCATGGCAGACAGCCTGAATAAGCAAGGAGATGGGAAATGCAGTATTACATGTGAGGAAGTTCAAGAGGACTAGTATAATGTAGAAAGAAATAATAAGTAACAAGTCAGGAAAATAACGTGGGTGCAGGTTGTGAAGAGGTTTAGATATCAAATTAAAAAGTTTATATTTGGTTCTAGATACAATAGGGAGCCACTGGAGTTTCTTGAGAGAGAGAGAGAGAAAGATAGAGAAAGAGAGAGAGAAAGAGAGAAAGAAAAAGAGAGAGAGAGAGGGAGAGAGAGAGAGAGAATGGCAGGGGATGACATGAATGGACATAAGCTTTAGGAAAATTACTTTGGCAGCTGCATTGTTGTATGTTTGTCCTTCTTTTTGCCGAGGACCATGGTATCAGAGAAATGATGACATGACTTGTAGTTGACTTTGATTTGAGTGAGGGAGGGCTGTGCAAGGTTATCAGCCTCATTTTCTCCTCCAGAGCCATCTGGGTCCAGTGACCAGATATTCATCAGGACAACTGGAGATGGCCCAGGTTGCAATGGGAGACCCAAGCCCTTTTAGGCTGAGGCCTTTTCATGTACTCACTTAGAGTGAGGTAACGCCCATTCAGTGACTAGGCCTCTTTAAGAAGTGAGTCAAGGAATGTCCCCTTTAATTAGAAAAAAAGAAGAAAAAAATCAAGCTGGGAGGGGAAGACCCTCAAGGTTGCTGTTCCAAACAGAAACAGTTACCATTGACACTCACTCTAAGCCAGGAGGGCCCAAAATGTAGCCATTAAGTGGGGCTTGAGGTGCATGGAGGATAGATTGGAGCAGGTGGAGACTTGAGACAGGGAGATCGATTAGGAGGCTATTGCAACAGGGAAGAGGAGGGATAAGGATTTATATAGTGCTTTTTATATTCTAGGAAATGTGCCAAGCACTTTTATAAATTTCACCTCATTTAATCCTCACAACAACCCCAGGAGGTAGGTGCTATTATTATCCTCATTTTACATTTAAGGAAATTGAGGGAAAAAGATGTTAAGCGACTTGCTCATGGCCACACAGCCAGTCGGTGTCCGCAGCTGGATTTGGAGCTCAGGTCTTCCTGACTCCAGACTCAGTGCTCTCTCCACTGTGCCACCATCTCTACTGTGCACCAGGTGAGAGACGATAAGGACTCTGAACTAGGGAACATGATGAATCCTGCTTTTATGTTTTTGAGATGCCTTTGGAAACAGCAGTTTGAAATGTCTAACCGGCAGTTGGACTGGGACTCAGGAGAGAAACTAATGCTGCATATATAGATCTGGGTGTCATCTACCCAGGAATGATAATTAAATACATGGGAGATGATGAAGACATGAAGTGAGATAACATGGAATAGAAAAGGACAGCTATGAAAATATCCAAAAGAAATCATCATTGTAAACACCTATTTTCTGATAGCAATGACAGTTGATGAGGATGTGAGATTACTATCGCATGGAATTATTAATTGAAAATGAAGTTGTATAATGATTATAGCAACTTCACAGTATCAAGCTTAGGAAGAGGACAAAAACTTTCCTTGGGGCTCATCCCGTTTTGCAGGAGGCAAGGACACAGTAAGGGTGACCTATTTTATCTATTCCATTGCTTGAAGTTCCACAATTAGTGATTAAAATCTTGCCTAAGTCTATAATATCTTATTATGAATTAGTTTTCAATTAGACTAAGTTTTTGGTCTGTGAAGGTGTTGTGCCTTTGAAAATGAATTCAGAAGGTGGATTAAAACCAGTGAAACCAGAGGTGCATAGCAGGGGGAGGAACAAAAACCTCGCAACCCTTACGATTTTCCCAGAGAGTTAACCTTTTCTTAAAGGCCCACAAAAATTAAGATTTCTAGAAACCTTGGAAACTAGTGTTCCAGCGTATTTAGGCCTTACCATCAGGAAATCCTTTCTTATGTATTTAGCTCAATTCTCTAATCTTGATGAAGGAGTTAAGGGAAATATCTTCTCTACAGTATATCTGTCTTCTGTAGAGAGGAAGAACAGATGTTAGTGCTTTATTTACAATATGTTCTTATGTTGTTGAGTTGTTTTAGTCTGGTCTGACTCTTTGTGACCCCATTTGAGGTTTTCTTGGCAAAGACACTGGAGTGGTTTGCCATTTTCTTCTCTAGCTCATTTTACAGATAAGGGAACTGAGGCAAACAGAGTTAAGTAACTTGCTAGCAAGTGTCTGAGGCTGGATTGGAACTCATAAAGAAGATTCTTCCAGACTCCAGGCCTGGAACTCTATCCACCGTACCACTTGGCTACCCTTATTTATAATAGAACTTCCTTTTTAAAAGACAGTATTTGTCAGCTGTATCAATAATATTCTCTAGATTACAAAAAACAAACCTCAACATCTACTTACATTAAGTAATTGTCCATTCCTTTAATTATTTTGTTTCCTACAGGTACTATGTCTTGTTTTCATATCCAAACTCATATTGAAGTTTCAATATATGCTATGGCCTTCAGACAGATCTTCTATATAGCATGGGACAGTCAAATTATTTTCTGTTTTTTTAAATGGAAAAATATATGTGTGTATGTATATGTGTGTGTGCATGTGTAAATATATATATATACATATTGTACATAGTATAATATACACACATACTTACGCACGTATTGTTGCTCCTAAGTGTCTTTCTTGCACTTAGCAAGACCGAACATTTTACCAGCTGGTTTTGTGATACATCCTTGTAGTCTGTGCTACTGGGGAGGCTGAAACTAGTGAAATGCTTGAACTTGGGAGCTCTGAGTTACAATGGTATTAAAGACAATCAAGTGTCCACCCTAACCCTGGCACCAAAATGGTGAGCCCTTGGAGCAGAGCATCACCAGGCTTCCTAAGCACTAAGGGGTTCAATCCAGACCAGAAGTGGAACAGGCCAAAGCTTCTGTGCTGACCAGCAGGAGGAGCAGGCCTGTGAATGGCTGTTTCATTTTCAGTCTAAGTGAGATAGCAAGACCCAGTCTCTAAGTAACAAAAAACAACAATATCATAGCTTTGTCAAGATGATTTTGAATCTGTTTTCTCCTTATAAAGAGAAGGAAATCAATAAATGACAACTCTAAAGAAAATCAAATTTATTTAATTAAAATTGAATGTATAACATTACAGACATTTGAAACCAATGAGATTATATAAATATTTGATACCAATAAGCCATATAAAATTATAACCATTTCCATAATTTCAGACACATGAACATGACTCTTGAGAAATTTCTAGTGCAATAGTTCCCAAAGTATCGTTCAGGGACCTGATCCCCCAAGAACCTTTCAGGGGGTCTGTGAGGTCAAAACTATTTTCCTATAATACTGAGACAATTTGATTTCTAATATGGTAAATGTTGATAGCTATCACCCATATAAACAAAAGCTCTTTGAGGCCCTCAATAATTTTTAAGAGTGTAAAGGGGTCTTGAGACCCAAAAGTGTGAGACTTGCTATACTAGTAGATATAATTGGTCAAGGTCTAGGATGATTAAGTAGAAGTCATTTTCCTCTCTTTTCCCTCTAGATCAGGGATTCATAACAAGGATCCATGGATAGAGTTCAGGGAATTTGTGAATTTGGATTTTAAAAAATTGCCTCTTTATTTTAATATAATTGATTTCCTTTGTAACTATGATTTTGTTATGCATCTTAAAATATTATTCTGACAAGGAGTCTATAGGCTTCATCAAACATCCAAAGGGGTCCATGACAAATAAAGGTTTTGAACCCTCTGCCTTGAATTTCACCCTTTATTGTTACCCTAACAGGCCCCAATCTGAGGTGTCAGTTATTTCTGTACTGCATCAGAGGCTGGGCCTCTTTAAAACAAAGGTTTCTAGTTTTATTGCTATCCTCTGTCTGAAGGAAATAGCTGGGTGCAGAAATCCACAGCCCAAGATTTGTGAAGGGATTGGGCCCAGAAGCATCCTTAAGGTAGGGTAAGAAGTGATTGACACGGCAAAGGTGCCTTGGAGGTGACCCTGGCTATAGGGACCAGGAAAAAAGGAACTATAAGAAAGCAGTGGGTGGAACAGACGAAGATGCTGCCTGAAAGCTGGCACGAAAAATACCTCCGAGTCACATGTGAATGATGAAGCACTTGTGTGGGGAAGGGGCTTTCTGTCTCCTAAGAGTATACTCCTCTTCTCCTTCAACACACACCCTTTAGGATACTTGACATCCCTTTATGATATTTCTTCCCTTCCAATGCTACTCTTGGTGTCCATTTTAACCAGGGTTCATCTGTAAAAAACATATATGAGGGTGAGGGAGCCAGGAGAGAAGGTGCAAAGTCTTGGGTTGGCCCCAGTAAGATCTTTTTTTTTTAATTTTATTTTTATTATTCTTTTTTTCTTTTCTTTTTCTCCTCTTTATCATAGGCCCCATGACTAGGATAAAAAATGATTTTATTTTATTACCCTACTGCTATAAATGCTTCTAGTCGCTGAACATTGTAGACCCAGTATAGGAAGCTGAATGCATTCAGCCTTTTCCTTTTCCATCACCAATTTATCTTTATGTAGCCAATTAGCAGAGAGACTATCTCAGCAAAAAAAATCTTCCAGGAAGGCCTCAAACCATCACAAATATACCTAGACTTTGCACATGAGGACTAAAGCATGTACTTTACCTGAGGTGATCACAGTTAAGTGCATTCTTATTATTCTTTATTATTTGGTTTGCTCTTCAGATTCCAGAGACAAGATATTCAGGAGGAGACTTGCCAGTCATGAGATATTCATTTGTGATCCCAGGGAAGAACTTTAAACTCTGGCCATTCAAGCTAGAATTTTCCTGAACACTAAACATTGATAGTGTTTTTTAATTTTCCCCGTTGTATCGCCTATCACCAAAACCTGAAAAAGCCCTTTCTGATAGGCCCTTCTAGTGGGTGAGAGGAGAGGAATAAGCTTATTCAAGGCCAAAAGCTGACAGGCAATTCCTGCTCAGATGTTTATAAATTCCCCAATATTCCCCTTTCCTCTAGACATTTTGTCAGAGGTGACTAGATAAGGACTTAATACCCAAAGGTTGCCATTTATTCTCTTTGAATCTAAAAGTCACCTTTTCTTAACAGCAAACTGTTGAAGCTCCCTCTGCTCATCCTGAGAGACTTCTGCCATTCATATGCATGAATTGTTTAATAGATTTGGCGGGGGCAGGGTGGGGATAGGGACAGGAGGATATCCAAATACAAGATTATAAACTTCAAATATGCCAGGAGAAATTATGGCAAGGGATATAAGGACAAAATTATTTCCACTCTTACAAATGATACAAATAATTTAATGTTTTAGAGTCTTCCCAGGGCTCCGACCTGCCTAAGAAAACCTTCTGGCCTTATGCCATTTTCCAAAATATTCTCTTCCAATATTCATTGTTTTTTCTGCTTACTCTTCAGTTAGTAGCACTAGCCAATTTGGGGAAGAAGTGATAATATGCACCAGTAATACCTCCGATTTTTTCTCCAGCTTTTGTTCAGTCATTTTTCTTTGTGACCCCTTTTAGGATTTGCTTGGCAAAGTTACTGGTGTGGTTTTCTATTTCCCTCTCCCATTCATTTTACAGATGAGGAAACCAAGGCAAACAGAGTTAAGTGACTTGTTCAGGGTCACACAGCTAGGAAGTATCTGAGGCCAGATTTGAACTCAGAAGATGCATCTTCCTGATTCCAGGGCTGGCACTCTATCCACTGCATGATCTAGCTGCCTAGAACATAAAACTCCTTTCCAACACATGGAAAAAGTATCTTTCTTAATCACTTACCCCAGTTCAGCATGGCAAAGTGGAAAGATGGGGGGAATAGAGCCAGAGACATGAATTCAAATCCCAGCCCCACCGTTTACTAACTAAATGGTAACAGCAAGTCACCTAATCTCTGTCGGTCTTAGTTTTTTCCTATGTAAAAGTATTATATACTTTTATACTTTTACTTATATACTACAAGTATTACAATACTTGTAGTTTTTACCTCATAGGGTTGCTGGGAGGAAAGTACTTTGTAAATCATGACAAACTTTATAAATGTAAATTGCTGTGACCATCACATGACAAGCATTGCTCAGATATCAAACTTTAATTAGGAAAGGCAAAGCATAGAATGTTTATACCTATCTGTCCACATCTGGGAACTGAGACCCAGTCATCTCTTTATTTGGTCCCAGAATCAAAGGACACAGATTTAGAGCCAGGATGGACCTTAAAGGCCATTGACTAACTATCATTTTACAAATACGGAAGCTGAGGTGAAGAAAGCATACACAGTGTGTCTAGTAAGTGTCAGAGTTGAGATTTAAACTCAGGTCTTCCTGAATACAAGCCCAATGTCCTAACCACTCTGCCATATTGGTATTGGTCTTCAGCCAAGAATCAGAGAGCTCAATGGTCACTGTCCTGTCTGTACTCTGGTGCCAGGTCCCTGACAACATACTGTCAAATAAGCCCCGATTTTCTTCCTGACTCCTGAGGCATAGTTGGAACTAAAGAAATTCTGGGTCATTTTAGGGCACTCCAGAAAGGTGTACCTAAGATAACAGGTCATTCTTCTTTTAAAGCTCCAGGCCCCAGTTTCTTGTTGCCAGCAGAGAAAGAGGGGATTTTAACTGAACAAAAACTGAGGCTATTGAATACTTAACTGCCTGAGGATATTCTAAACAAATCTTTATTCATGGTGAAGGCACAGCAGCACAGAATATGCTCTTATCAGTTCTACTACAATTTACTATAGAGAGACTAAATTTAATAAATACTTGTCTTCATCCTTTTCTTTCTCTTATCATTAGCTGAGAGGAGTAAGCGTGTATTCTCTTTCAGCTGAAGTATGATCTTTATTAGCTAATAATGGAGAACTCTGGCTTCTCCTTTCATTCCTACAACATATCTGGAATGCAGTATATTTGAATACCTTTATCTCTTTAGACTTGGAGTAACTTCCTCTTTCCCTCCTTTCTTCCTTTTCCTTCTTTCCTTTCCTTCTTTTCTTCCTCTTTCTTTCTTTCTTTCTTTCTTTCTTTCTTTCTTTCTTTCTTTCTTTCTTTCTTCCTTCCTTCCTTCCTTCCTTCTTTCCTTCTTTCCTCCCTTCTCCCTTCCTTCCTTCTTTCCTTTTTCTCTCTTTCTTTCTTCCTTCCTTCCTTCCTTCCTTCCTTCCTTCCTCTCTCTCTCTCTCTCTCTTCCTTCCTTCCTTTCTTCCTTTCCTTGCTTCTCTTTCCTTTTTACCAGTATTGCATTACGGCATAAGACTTTGAATGGTAGATTATGAGTCAAGACTATGAATCACTTTGGTTCCAGTCCTACCATTGACACACAGACACATGTATGTATGTATGTATGTATATGACTCTGGCCAAGTCACTTAACTTCTCAGTACTCCAGAAAATTCCCTAAGACAATAAACTGAAAAGAACAGGCTAATTTGTAATCTTAGAGGAAATTCCCTGACTGGAAGTTCCCTCTTCTAATGCTTCAGAACAAAACATGACTATAGGAAAAGCATCAGTAGACAAAAAGCCCTGCAATAAGAATTGGATTGAATTCTTGCCTCTGATACATCTAACTTTCACCATGGACAAGTCATTCAAAGTCTCAGTGCCCTAAACAATTCTCTAAGGCTGTGTAACAGGTGACTTGTGGAGAGGTATATTGGTAAAGGGAGCTTCCACGTAGGTAGCTCCCCATTTTGATAAAATCAGTCCTTTCCCCAATTCCCCCCATCAAAGAAAAAGAAGTGCATGCAAATCTGAAAACAATTCTAAATGGGGTCCTTGGAGGCTTAGTTCTTTAGTTAATGAATGGGACTGAGAATTAGTTAACTGTCCAAACTAGTGATAGATTCCATAAATCTATTTAAAACAAGTTCTAGTACAAGGGAATTAATAATGTACTCACGCAATTCCGTTTCCCCCCCCTCCCCACTAGCATTCACTGTCTAGGCAGTATTCTTAATTTTTCCTGTGTCATGAACCCTTTTGGCAGTTTGCTAAAGCCTATAGACCCCTTTCCAAAACAATGCTTTTAAAAGCAGAAAATACTTTTTAAAATCATAGTATTAAAATGAAACTATTTCCATTACAATGCAAAAATTAAAATATTCTAAAAAATAAGCTATGGAACCCCAGGCTAAGAAACCCTGCTCTTGTGGATGCCAATGTAACTACATACAGTTAGACTCTTCCCATCATCTTGGTAAAATTAGTATTTATCATGTAACTGTTGCATATCCAGCCTGAAATGGAAATATTTAATTTAGTTGAGGCCAGAGTAGCAGAATTAGAAGATTAATATTTCATAGCATGATTTCCTAAAGTGGTTTCCCAGGGCTAGGATGCACCCTTATTATTCAGTACCCTTACCTGTTCATCTATTACCTTATAGGAAATTGAAGGATGAAGAAAGAAAGTGAATTGACTAGTTTCATAATTTGTAAAACTTGGCAAAACCTGGACTTGAAAACAGGCTACTTGGATGGAGAACTACTTTAGGTTCACAATAGTAAAACCTGTCTTCTTGACACAATTCTTTAATATCTTGACATTAAATTTATTGAGTTTATATACATACATTCTCTCTAGATCAAGAGAATCTTAAATCTGAGGTTTCTAAATGTTCACTTGTATTGGACTACAAGGGACCTTGGAATTTAGCTACCTAATTCAGAAATGCTATGGCTAAAAATCTAGACCATCAGAACTGGGAGTCATTGGTGAGGGCACCTGGGACAGGACATCATGAAAGTAATTAGCCTCTTGGTTGACCTCTAGTGCTTTCAAGGGTCACTGAAAACCAGTCTAGAGTTTGTTGGAAATCTATGGTCCAACCAGTAAGGATGGCCTCAAAGAGGGGTAGAGAACTGCTGTCAGTGCAAATTTTTCAAAGGAAATTCTTCTGACCTGTGCTTTATGTGTGAAAAATTCCATAAATGTACTTTTACTGGTATGGAAGTTATGACTTATGGTCATATATTTGGGGTGACTTCCCCTGCATTCAGAAAGAACTGGGTTCAAGTACTGCCTCTGATACATGCTCTGCATAACCATTAACAAATCATTTGACCTCCCATTGCCCCAGACAGTTCTCTACAAATATATATTGTAGACAACTTAACTTGCTTTGATGGAGGGAGTTTCTATAGTAGAAATCCACTATACCTATGAAAACTCAGTTCTGGACAAAAAAAAAGTCATTTTTTTAAGCTTCCTTTCTATAATTGTAAGAGTATTCAGATAGTTCTCTGTATTACATTTCAGTGAGCACTCCTGTTAATAAATATTCTTTCTCCCAACAGGTCTTTAATTAACTTTTTAATATTCTAAAAGGTTTTTTTTTTACTCTTTTTTCACTATTCTAAAAGTTTGTGAATAGACTCCCCTACCAAGTTCTTCCAATTCCATATTTTTGATACCTTTTTTGAAATCTATGTTTTATGTAGGTAACCTGAACCCCATAATTTTTTTTGAACCTATCCCTAGGTTCTAAACAAAACTGAGTTCCCTGACTTCCCACATGAGAGGTAGATTCAACCCCTCTGACTTCCCTCAAGTTCCCATCATATAGAACTCAACACAACCTGCTTCTAAAATTGAGGGCCATTTCAAGTTCGCAGTCAAATAAAAAGGTTCACTTACAGGCATTTGCATTTTAGCCTTTTGGGAAGGAGTTTTGTTTTGTTTTCAAGAATAGCCTAATGAATGGTTTAAAAAAAAAGACAAAACTATTTGCTTTGTTCTACCTCCAAAAGGAGAAAAAATATCCATTTCACATTAGCACCTCAAAGAGTTTGTTCTATTCACGTCTATTATCAACTATTATCCGAAATGTCAATATAGGTAGAGGATTTTTGTGTTGTTCAGACTTCTAATTTTATCAGAAGCAACTTCCTTTTGAAACTTTCTCTACCAATGTATATCCAACAACTCTTATTACTTATGGTCTTATAGAGTTTTCTGAGATTCCTTTAAATCAAGTGACTTGCCTATAGTCACCCAGCAGGTTTATGTTCCAGGCAGGATCTGGAGATAGATCTACCTGGGTCTGACAAGGCCCCCGTTGACAAAATCATGTGCCTCCTTTACAATCTAGATATATTTCTGAGTAAAAGACAAACATTCCAAATTTATGGTACCTACACAAGGGTTCAAGAAATCTGAGTACCAGATTAGCATAGGGCTAAGACATTTCAATATGGTGCCTTGTACCTGAGACAGGTAGTTTAGGTAAAGAAAGACAGGGTAGGTGTGTACTCCACCAGAAAAGGGTGCTCTGCTCCAATGTGGCCAGGGAAAAAATGTTGCACTTGAAGAAGGAAAAGATAGCAAGAAAGGTGTGAAGAGGAGTGAAAGGGTTAACTCTGGGTTATACAACAAAATGCCTGGTTCCTTCTCACAGCCTCTGTGGTAGAATAATATTGGGTAACAGAAGTGGGATGATTTCAGTGGAAAACAGTGGGGTAAGATCCCTTATTTTGATCCTTTCATAGTTCTCCTCTGAGAAGATGCGTTTGTCAGCTCATATAATTGCTCTTCTGAATGCAAAGAGTCACCAGTTATGAGGAATAAATGAAACCCCAAAGAACTAAGCACCCTCCTTGATATTCACTATGCATTCTGTTCCATTTTCTATTTTTGTGTCTTTTTCGCACAGTAGAAGGATTTTCCTTTTGAAATTTCCTCTACCATGTGTATAATGTTTTCTCTCCTCACTTAATGTCTCACATAGTAGTTCCCTTCAATACTCTGCTTAAGAACTGCATCCTCAGTGAGATTTCCCATTGCTGGTGCTTTCCACATTCCCTCAAATTATATTACATTTACTTTAAAAAAAATACATTTTGTGTTTACTTATCTGTGCACATGTCCTCCCTCAGTCCCTCAAGGAGAAACGAAGCTCCTTGAAGGAACTGGGTTTTTGTTGTTTTTGTTTGTTCTAGCAAAATGTCTTGGATATCATAGGTGGATAAATGATTCTTGAATTCAATTGAAACAGTAAGTTATTTTCTTTGCTTGTTTATAAACACAATCTAATTTACACCATTCACTGAGAGTACATGTGACTTTTGTTTTTCCTGTCACTGAAACACAAAACCTTGAAAGCTGACAAATACATCTGACATCTACATTTGAGGAGTAGCTCCTTGATCCAATGCAAATTTGCTATGGCCGGGTGGAAACAAGGGCAGCTCAATGAGAGACACTTTAATAACAATTGGTCTGCCAGTTTAAAACCGAAGTCCAAGGTTAGGAAAGGAATGAGATTCTGCATCTTTTAATGAAAGATAAAACAACAATATAAACGTACACAAATTTACAGAGAAGGGACCAACTTTAATACATTTGGAGTAAAAGGTGTTTCTTTTTTAAATATGGTATAAAAATAAATGCAAGAAAAATAACAAAGAATGTATAGACAACAGACAAAGACGCAGGATATTTTTTTTTTCTGACTGGGAATACATAAGTGAAATGATACCTTCTGTGCTAATTTACTGTTCAATAAATGTGATGCCATATGCATATTTATTAATTATATATATATTTTTTACAATTCTTCCAGTTTGGGATTTACTGTATTTTTTTTTAAATAAACTGTGTGTCTAGTAGAAGCTTTCAAAAAAAGTTTTCACTGTACTTGAACTTGCAGAAAAGTAATAGACAGATCCAGCTTGATATGAAGGAGGAAGTGAACAGACAAGGTTTGAAATGGAAGCAGTGAGAAGGGAGAGTCCCTCGGAGTCTGTAATGCTTTAGTGTACACAAAAGAGAACAAATCCAGTCCTTTGCTCATGCAACATCTTGGTCTAATGTCCTCTGATCCAGGGAATTAGTGAGCTACAAAGTATATATAATGATTCGAGGCTGGGTCCATGCTACAAGTAGATCCTTTTTAATAGGACTGAACTAGACTGGTTAACCTCTTTGATGTGAGCGATTTCCCCTGAGGAAAAGATAAGAACACAAACAAAGAAACAGAAAACAGAGGCATGATCACTGAAAACCTGCTCAACAGAAGCAGCCCTCTGGTGTTGGATGTGACATTGTGAAATCATAGGCAATCAATCCAGTACCAGGGTGGAGACAGGGCCCCTGAGGTACACCTTTGCTTAAATTTTCAGCCACTGGACAAAATTTACCCTCCCTCTCTCCCCCTTCCCCATCCCACCAATTGCAAACAGACTGATGGTTTCACAGCACAGATTAGCAAATCATAAACATATCCATAAACATTCCATTTATGCATAGCAATGATTCAACAACTAAGCCTGATTTTGTTATACCTACTAGATAAAACAATCTAAGATACAGGACTTCTCAGATATGACATTTTTCAGAAGGCTACTCTGTCTTAGGAACAAAGGGATGATAACATGAAAATATTTTTGTTTTTTCCAGGCAACTAAACAAGAATTTGTCTAAATCTGTGTTGGTTGAGACTAATGGGTTTAGTATCTGAAAAAAGTAGGCCTGAATTTATTGATTTTAAGTGACAGAAACTGTGAGTTAAGGCTGTGACTATACCACAAAATGAAGGGGACAAATAAAAGAATTAACTATTCCTCTACTTTTGGGGAATCTCATCGATTTCCCATTTCCCATCATATAAGTCATCATCTCTGGAAAGAACAAGTGTTCCTGCCTGCAAAGATAATTTTACACCCTCCAGTGATATTTTTTTGTTAACTTTTCAGTATCAGATATGCAGTCTGCAGGCTGATCATTTTCTAAAACCTCATATTACAAAACATTAATATAAAACAGAAAGTCCTCTAGTGTGCTCAGATACCTAAATAATTTATACGATGGAATTTTTGTCTCCTGTAGGGTAGAATTAAGGTTGAAGGCCAAAGCACTGAGAGAAATATTGCATTCTAATCACACAAAGAAATTGAGATAGAACTTTTGTGGCAATACATAATGTACTCCCGACTATGTCCTCACAATATGATGAGGGAGAGCTGACAGAGTAGGATCATCACTCAAAGGGCACTATTTTTTAGAAGTGAAAACATTTGAGCAGGCAGTGCCAACAAATATGCTTAACAACAATAACAACCACAACATGCCTGTATAAGGATTAATTCAATCTCTCTTGCTAATTTTCATAGCAGTCACTACCAATGAGTAACAGATTTTGGGAACTCAAATTAGCTTTCAGTATGAGAGATGGAAAAAGCCAAAGTGTAATAAAGGAACGTCTATCCTAATATGGGATTTTTCAGTCATTGTGTGAAATAAGGAAAAGGAAAAAAGGAAGAATCGGAACAATGGGTAACTTGCAAGGCATATGGTCTCAATTGATAAAGAAAGCAGACGCTTCCTGTCATAGATGCAGTACTTCTTCAGGGCATTTAGACCCCCAAAGCTTTCTACATCTGACTAGAGTAGAAAGTTGCTACTGTTGAGGATGGCAAAAATCAATCTGCTTTTTCTTCTAATTCTAGGCACTCAAACAATCACATAAAGCTGGAAGAAATTTAAAAAAAAAAAACACTTTCCTGCTTCTAGGCTGGAGTTTATCTCTGATAACTTTACAGAGTAATACCAACTACTAGAAAGCTCAGTGATTTTTACAAAGTGTTTACCTTCTAATACTTGGGAAATACATCCTCTAGGGAGTTGTCTTAGGAACATAGAAGTTAAATGACTTGCCCTGGGTCACACATCTAGTCAGGGTCAGAGGCAGGATCTGAACCCAGGTTTTCCTAACTTGACTCAATGAACTGAGGACCTTCTTTAAGTTCTTTTGATATTGAATAGATACCAATGGACCATGTATGCTAATAGCCCAGTAAATACATTTTAAAAAATTGACGCAGCATGGAAACCCAAAGATGCATATGGGTTCATTAAAAACAAAACAAAACAAAAACAAACATAGAGTTGGAATGTGAAGAATTGATGAACAAGCAAGTTACATATACTTGTTGTTTTAATCATAGGACTCCCCAAGGCAAATGAATGGCATTCTATGGAGCCAAGAGCACAAATGCTTTTTTAATATACAAAGAAATATCTTGATCTCAGTTGGATCCACCATTTTGAAAACTCAATCTCCACATATATTAGATATTATAAAAAGCTAAATCCTGTTTTGGGGGAGAAGAAAGGAAGAAAGGAAGGAAGGAAAAAAGTTAGGAAGGAAGGAAGGGAGGGAGGGAGGAAATATTTATTAAGTGTTTTTGGTATGTGCTTGGCACTATTCTAAGCACTTTATAGATATTATTTTTCTTATTCCTCACAACCCTGGGAGGCAAGAGCTATTTTTATCCTCATTTTACAGTCAATGAAACTGAGGCAAATAACAGTTAAGTAACTTATCTAAATTCACACAGCTAGTAAATGATTGGGATCAAATTTGAACTTAGGTATTCCTGATTCCATGTCCATTACTTATCTACTTGAGGCACCTAACTGCCTCTAGGGAGAAGAAATATATGGATGGTCATTCAAATAGACAGAAACATGAGCTCTGTGTATTTTATGCTACTTATTTTGTTGAAAAAAAAAAAAAACAAACCTCAAATGGGTATGGGGGCATGAGGGAGATAAAGTTTAGTTTTAGGTCCAAGAGAAACTATTTGAATTTCACTAATTTGGTAACAATCATTTGTCAGCAAGGTTTCTTGGAAACTGCATAAATTTAGCTACTGCCAATAATCTTTTTACAATTTTGCCAAGTTAAAGAATGAGGGGAATTTTTATAGCTAAATTCCAAATTCCTGGGTCTAAGAACTAACAAGAAAAATCAATGACTGTTACTAATAGCGGTTTTAACCAAGTGCCTCTCAAATCAAACTTACAAGTAACACAGATTTTTAGCCAAATGCTTATGCATATAATGTATGATTTATACTTATTCTTTCCTAATACTGAAGGCTAAGAGACTTTAATGAAAGTAGAAACCTTTAGAGACAGAGAAAAATAGATGTGGAACAAAAGGAAACTCAAAACAATAATAGAGATCCTCCATGATTGATCAAGGGAAGTTACTCAATGACCGACGAATGGACCACATACTTGAAAAAGCAGCACAGAACTAATTAAGAGACAAAACAAACCTCAGGCTGTAACCTGGCATCTGATTGGACATAAAACATCATTACAACCTACAAAATAATCAGATAAAGACAAACAAAGTCCTTCAGACCCTCAGTGAAAAACATCACTACTACCATTCCCTGAATGTGGCAGAAAATGAATGCTACTATTTAGTAAAGTTCTAAGCATTCAGATTTTTCTGAACACCTTGTTAAAGACATTCCTTCTACTTTGTTAAAAAATTAATCACCTGCTAAAATAGGTAATTCACCCGCAAATAGCTCAGATGGAAATCTAAGCTTTGGGAAAATACCACCAAGAGGATGGTGATGAAGAATTGTATTAGGTCAGATTTTGAGCTATAACCTCAATGAGGAAAAGAAATACTACCCCTTCTTTCCTGAAGCATTAAATGGGCTCTGCAGGAAGAGGTCTGTGTTCAGGTAACTAGCTAGCCCCATTTGTTAGCTTGTTTAGCTGAATTACTGAGTCAGAGTGTTGCCCAGCCTGGGGGAGGTAAGCAGAGTAAAAGAGTTGTTACGGCATGAAAATAGAGGCACTTAACGGAATATATTTAGAAGGCAGTATGGTGTAGGACAAAGAGACATGATTTGGAAATAAGAGTCCTACATTTGAAACCTGGCTTTCCTACTTATTACCTGTGGACTTTGGGCAAGTTACTTCCCATCTCTGATACCTGTTAGTACATTCTAAAAATTTTTGAGGATAGAGGCAATTTTTTTTATGCTTTGTGGCTAACATTGTGCTGGTATCTAGTAGGTGCTTAATAAAGGCTAACTGAATTTAATTAAATTGATTCAATCCAGTCTCCTCATCTATAAAACAAAGGTGTTAAATTAGAGGACCTCTTGAGGTCCCTTTCAGCTTTAAATCCTATAAATGTAGTTATTCAGCTTTTTTTTGAAGTCTAATCATTTCCTAATAGTTGCAAACTATCTGTGCAGCTTACTGAACGTATCTTTAAGCTAGTTTTTTTAAAAAAAAATCACTCTCTAACTTTCCCCACAGAATGTTGTAGTCTAGTAAGCTGTCTCAGAATGGCCTGCTAGCTCCAGACTAGGCATAGGAACCAAGAGGTTCCAAAACTTTTCTTGCTTTTGTCTGAGAGTTGCCCTAGATTTCTTCTTTAGTCACGTCACTAAATGTCACTTTGTCACATTACCATAATGTATTTTAAAAGCACTTAGCATAGGGTCAAACAGAATTCCCAAAGACTGCAACTGTTAATGATATGATACTGGTCTGGTGATGGAAAATCCCCATTGTCTCACCCGTCAAAACTCTTATTTGATCTTCAGGCTGTCTAGCCATTAATTCTTATTTTCCATTACCCCACAACAGGATTTCATAGCTTAGTGGGTAGAGTGATGGTATTGAAGTCACTGAGACATGAGTTTGCAACCTGTCTTTGACACTAGCTGTGCGACCTTGGGACAATCGATCTCTCTAGGTCTCAGTTTTCTCATCTCTAAAATAGAGTTTGGGATGCTAGTTCCTGATAGGTTGTGGGGAGAAAGGAGGAGGCAAAAGTACTGGAGGCACTGAGCAATGAGTCAAGAAAGGGACCCAGACATGGATGGACAAGACAGAGACCAAGTTAATGAAACTGTGATATTTTCCAAGTTGACACATTATTCAAAGAATGGCATTAATTCTCTGTGCTATCATCACAAAGATGGATATGTTGGATAATTTTTTTTCACTATCAATGGAAAATCAATGAAACAAAAATCTTCCTTTATTCATTTGGATTTCCAAACTTGCATTTCCTAAAGTCAGACTTTACCAGAAAAATAATTAACAGTTGAATCATTTTTATTCCCAAGCAAGAAGCCAATGTAATTTGGAGATTTTTAGTTTCCAGGAATTACTATGGGCCCTATTTGCTTCTCTTGTCCTTTGTTGAAAAATTACAGGCACAATCTAATCTGTTTATTATTTTTGGCAAGTTTTGAAGACATTTAGCCATTGGCTCAAAAAAAATAGGGAGAGGTCAAAATGGATGACATAAACAAGACAAACTGAACTTAGTATAATAATCTATGAGGCCAGCCAATCTTTTAAAGAAATGGCTTTGCAAGTACATATACATATATTGGTTTCTCTGTGGTTATGGTTTACCTATTTTCAAAGCATGTCTCAAAGTGCTAATTCAGAACTAAGCATAAATGATAAAGATAGCAAAAATGAAACATATCATCAGATTCACAGAGTTCCCTTCTAAGAAAGAAAGGGTTTGTGAATCATAAAATCAATATGATTAATATGTGATAGCACACAGGGGGTTTGGAATAGGTGGCTGACACTGAGAAAGATGACACAGGAATTTCTAACAAATGTCCCATAACAACTAGCACAACTGAGCATATGAAGAAATTTAGAATGGAAATCAAATTGGTACAGGAGAGTCATGCTAAAACCAGGAGGTCACGAAGACCTGAGTTCAAATTCAGCCTCAGATACTAGTTGTGTGATGCTGGGCAAGTCAGTTTACCTTTGTCTGCCTCAGTTTTGTCAACTGTAAAAGGGGGATAATAATAGCCCCTACTTCACAAGGTTGTTGTGAGAAAGAATGAGATAATAGAGGCCAAGTGCCTGGCACATACTGAGTGCTTAATAAATGCTTATTCCCTCCCCTTTCCCAAATCCTTATCTGCCTAAAATGTCCCTAATAATAATTTAGTGTCTCTTAAAAATAGTAATCGAATAGAGCATGGATGTTTAGCACTCTTAGACCCGCAAGGAAAATGTGAAGTGTATAAACTAATCTGTTCAATTTCTTTTAATTCCACTTTCTAAATTGTGGGCAGTTAGTCAATTTTCACTGTGAAAAAGAAGACAACTATAGGATAATAGTTTTAAGAAATGGTAGGGTCTAGCGAAGGTGGTTTTTTGTTTTGTTTGTTTTTCTTAAGTTATATGAGATAAGAACATGTTTGTAAGCAGAAGAGAAGGAGATATTTTCAACTGAAAATTAAGAGAGACAGGGTAATCAAAGGGAGCAAAGTCCTAGATGAGACAGGATGAAATGGGACCAAAGGTACAAACAGAGGTGCTGCTAATGAGGAGAAGGCAACTTTTTCCGTTGAGAAGTAAAGGAAGAAAGAATGGGGATGATGTAGAAAAGTCTGTCATCATTGCCAAGATTTTTGAATATTTAATTATCACTTTTGTGTGAGATAAACTCACATTAAGAAAATGCATAGCCTTAGCAGCAGTCAGTCAAAATAAAGTTGCAACCACCTTTGGGACAAATAAGGCAAGTTGTCATAATTTGACATTAAGAATAGCTTGCAGGGCAGCTAAATGGCGCAGTGAGTAGAGTACCGCCCTGGAGTCAGGAGGACCTGAGTTCAAATTCGGCCTCAGACACTTGACACATTTACTAGCTGTGTGACCTTGGGCAAGTCACTTAACTCCAATTGCCCTGCCTTCTGCCCTCCAAAAAAAAAAAGATACACAAGAATAGCTTGCTGTGGATTTTAAAAAATGACATTTTTCGCTTTATTTTTGATTCCATTGTTTGTTGAATTGAAAAACCTTGTGACAATATTGTTCGTGAAAGAGTGATACAAGCTATAACACGCTTCTGAGCTTGTCTTCCAAGTTAGATGCCCTGAAATGGTTCATACGGAAGTAGTGGTAATAAAAGAGTCTCCTCGTACAAATCTCCCACCCCCAGCCTAGCCTCCCTATTACTCCCACTTACCATTTCTTTGACTCCTCAGCCAAAAACTTCTTTCCCTGTACACCATTCCCCTATAGATGTTTTCTCCTCTGCTTAGAAGATAAGCTCCTTGAGGGCAGGGACTGTTTCATTTTTGTCTCTTTGTCCCCACTTCCCAGCATAGTGGCTGACACATAGTAAGAGCTTAATATGTATTTTTTTCATTCGTTTATAGCTGTGCTACGCTTCCTGAAAGTGTTACTGTTATTCTGCAACTTAATGCCTACAACAGTGATGGGCAAATATCCCAAAGTACACCCAGAATCTATGGCAAATTCTTCAAGGAACACCCCAAGGCAGTTCTTGATCCAATGGGGCTACGTTACCAGTAATGTACACTGACACTATTCAGTCTACAGAATTTACAAGGCAAGCAAAGATCAAGCTACATCAAAAAATATACATGGATCTATTATCTAAGCAAAATTAAATTATGTATCAATGAATGCCAAACACTGATCATTTGATGACTCCCATAGAAAACATGAATTGCATTCTCAAATAAGTTATCACACCAGTGTCAATGAAACAAGATGTATATCTACAGAAGTCTACAATAAAATGATAGATTAGATGATATTGAAATCTCTAATGAAAGAGAAATTGAAAGAGTTCGATCTTAATCAGTATATTTGTGTCCTTCTATCTGGGTTTGCCAGTGTTACTTATGGTGAGGAAAGTCAATAATCACCTTGAAAATTATTTCCCCTTTAGTTTCTCTGGTGTCATAACTAATGCAGCTCACCTATACCTCCTGCTTCTACACAATAAATCGCATGGCATTCTATTAGAAAACAGAGGGGAACTAAGTGCCTCTTGGGACATCCACATTGGGGATATATATATTGTATTGATCACTTCCCTCTCTGTTTTTCATATGATCACATATTTTTGCTGATCCTTTGTTATATTGGTAAATATGCAGCACCGTATGGACATACCTGTTGTTATATCTTCATCAGTATCACAAGTATAAAATATGGCCAGTGATATTTTTTAGGACACTAAACTTTGTCTCTCCTTCACTGGGGTGGGAACAGCTGTTAAAGGAAATATCTAGCTGCCTTAGCTTCATCATTGTAGACATCCTGAGGGCTTTCAGTGTCCTATCTAGACTGGTCATTAAGCCTGTCATTTTACTGATGGAAAAACTGAGGCATGAAGAGGTTAAAATGTATATTACGCAGGACTTGAACCTAGGTCTTTCTGGTTCCAAATTCATGATCTGTCCCCCTCTATATGAAATAGTGGATAAAATGAAAAGTATTTTGAAAAGAAATTTCAAGATTTCTTTCTTTCCTGATTTTCTAGGTGGGTGAAATACATACTGATCTTACTGGAATGATTAACACCAATCAAGCCTAGAGGAGATTGCTTTTTTTAGACAAACTAATGAGATTCCAAAGTTAATACTCTCTGGTCATAATCTAAATTCTTTTTAATCAGGACCAGAATGAATTCCCTCCCATCAATTAATCAATCAATGAGCATTATTAAGCACGTTCTCAATAACAGAAACTGGGCTAGGTGCTGGGAATACAAAAACAAAAATGAAAATACGTCCTTGCCCTCAAGGAATTTATATAATATCATGGAAAAACAAAAACAACAACAAATTAATTTATATGGATTGTAAGGTTTGCAAAGCATTTTAGAAATATTATCTTTATTTTATCCTCACAATAACTTGGGGAGGAAGTATTATTACTACCCAATTTTGCAAATGAGGAAACTGAGTCAGAGGCTGAATAACTTGCCTAGGGTCGTACTCCTTACACTGTACCATCTACCTGTCTAAAGATGTATACCAAATGAATATATAGTTTACGTAAATATTTAGCATACGTACATTACAAAGTTTGAGAGGGAAATCAACAGAAGCTTAGGTAGATTAGGAAAAAATTCATATGATGGTGTCTGAGCTGAGTCTCGATGGAAAGAAAGGATTCCAAGAGACAGAAGTGAAGAAAGAGTTCATCCCAAGCCTAAGACACAACCAAGTAAAGTCATGGCATTGGGAGATGAAGTACAGAGTGTGAGAAGTAACAAGAGTAACAGCTTGGCTACACTGTATAGCACGGGAAGGTGAGTAATGTTTTTTGATGCTGGCAAGATAATTTGGGGCCAGATTGTGAAGGGTCTTAAATACCAAATAAGGGAGCTTATATTTTATTTTAGTGGCAATAGGGACCTAAAGAATGAATGAAAGAACATTTATCATGGGCTTGATATGTGTCAAACACTATACTAAGTGTGGGGGAAACAAATGGATAAACCAAGAAGATCCTTCTCTTGGGAAATATACATTATAACTGAGGAAACAACAGTTATAGGTGAGTCTCGGCCAGCAAAAAAAGTCCCAAAGTCTGAGAATTCACAAATAAAAGGATGAGTGAATCCAAAGTACAGGCAATTGAAATACCTTTCAAGAGGCAATGACAGCATTGTTGATTTTCATTACAGGAGTAACAAGTTGGTTTGACCTAATATAGCAAAATCACTTTAGTTCTTTAATGTGGAGGGTGGAGTGGAGAAGAGACAAAGTGGTTAGCTAAAGGGAAGGGGAAGTGATTGCGATAGCTGGTGGAGTAAAGAGGGATACACAAGTATACAACCCTACTCCAGAAGAAATAAGGAAATGCACTATCTTCCTTGGGTTGGAGATGTGGGATTCTTTGGGTGTGGTATCTTTGTCAATTGTTTTTGCTTAACTGTTTTTCTTTCTTCCATGGGAATGACCACTGGTGGGGGAAAGTGAGTGCTATATCCAGAAATGGAAGCAAGGAAGGAGGGAGAGAGGGAGGGAAAGGATGAAGGAAGGAAGAAAGGAAGGAAAGAAAAAAAGAAGGAAGGAAGGAACGAGAGAAGGAAGGAAGGAAGGAAGGAAGGACCTCCCCCGCCTTTGACTAGTACAGCACATAGTAGGCACTTAATAAAAACCTGTTGAATTAGAATTTGTACATAGATAAATAGAAATCAAGGTTCAGAATGATATATGCCCTAGATTGTCCTTAGGAGACAGCTTCACTGACAAAATAACATTTATATGACATTTATATTTGTAAGGTTTAGAAACCATATCTGCAGGATGTGGAAACATTAGCATCTCTATTTTTAAGACAGGGAAACTGAAGTTCAAAAAGGTTAAGAGACTTGTTCAATGTCATAAGGATAGAAAGAAGCTGTGTGGCTGTAAGGATAAGAAAAAGAGAAATGAGAAATTTAGAAGAGGTAAGGGGTTTTGAGAAAATATGATGAGTTTTGTTTGGAATAGATTGTATTTAAGATGACTTTGGGACATTCTGCTTTTGTCCAAGAGATTAGGGCTGGTGCTGGACATACTGATTTGGGAATCATCTCTCATCAGTCTGTAAATAAAAATTTCTTAAGCAGCTACTATGTGCCAGGCACTGTGCTAAGCACTGGGGATACAAAAAGAGGAAAGAGACAGTCCCTGCCCTCAAAGAATTCACAGTCTAATGGAAAGAGATTATATTTCTACTCATGGGAGCTATTGAGATGATGAAAAAAAAGAATATATATTGATAGAAAAGTGGAGGGATAAAGCCTTTGTGAATTCCCATGCTTCTATTTTTATATTCTACTATTTTTTCCTTTTCTAAATAATGTTTCATTTTGTGCTTGTTTGTTTGACTGGATTTGTGATTTAATTAGTGAAGAGCTCTATTTTTCTCTGCAACTTAGTCTTAGAACGTTATCTGGGGCACTGAAAAAGTAACACTTGAACCAGGGTCACACACCTAGACTGTTCAGAGGAAAGAACCAGTACTTACGCCCAGATTTTCCTGAACTGTAGGCCAACTCTCTATCCACTATGCAATGCTAACTGTGCTTTATGTCATAATGTCTCATATCAATATCACATTATCACATTATATTATCAGGCTTTTAATGAAAAAATTGCTATATATTTTACACATAGTACAATTATTAACTTTAAAAGCAAATCATGATGGTAGAAGGCAAAAAAAAAGAAAAACAATAGAAAGAAGAGGACTGTTGGAGAGAAGGAATGCTGAGTTTGTGAAATCAAAAGGAACTTCTACAGAAATAACTGGGTGTTTTTTTTCAATCATCTGTGACATACATCTTTCACACTGTAGAATTTTCTACTGGAAATAATTAATTGATATGTTGTAGGCTGAAGAGTCATTCCTGAAACCAATAAAAGCACTGAACTCTTTAATAACCACTTGAAGAAAATGGAAAATCATGGTAATATTCTCCTATCAGCCTGAAAGTCTCCTGTGTATTTCCATTAAAACAAAATGTACACAGGAAAGCATTCTAGCTTTCTAGTTAAAACACCATATACTTGTGGAAGGTCTACAATGTGCCAAAAAATTCTTTAATCTTCTGAGCAGAAAAGCAGTAACGTTCAAGGAGGAGAGAACATTAACACAATAATGGGCCATGTTAATAATCAGCTGGTTAATTTAAATAAAATTAACCAATGTGTAAGTTGGGGGGGGGATATGAAAGATAACAGTTCCCCTTTTCTTCTGTGCCTATCTTAATCTTTTCTGCATTTTTAACATTGAGTCCTAATCATCCGCTTCTTAATTAGGGAAAACTACTGTGAAATATTCCATTCCTCCTCATTTATTATCTATTTTCTTCCAAAGTCTAAAACGTAGAGTGACATGGGTAAGAGTGGGGGAGTGTAATCAGGTTTGGGCATTGCATACGTTGTTGCAGAGATGGGGGAGGAACCATTGTGATTCTTTTTCTGTTCCTTTTCTCCTCACCTCAAGACCTACTGTGACTTTCGATTACCCATAGTAGGTGTTTTGATCACAATCTCAAAGACAAAGTTCAAAGGTCATTAGATTAGAAAATGTTTGATATGAAACAGTCTTCTTGGACAACACACAAATCACAGTGCAACATGCCATGGCCACATCATCAAGCAAAAACTTGGGGTTTTTGTTTCAAATAGCATTCACTGCTTTGTTTTCAGTCTCTACATTTTCCCCTCACTTGGAATACTTTTCCTATTCATGCCTTACAATCAGATTATGACCTGAGATTACTAAAAATCTAGGCCGGAGTCAAGACTCCTATTGGAAGAGCTTGAAATTTAAGTTCTATTAGAGTACAGGTTATCAGTAAAACATCTCAGGTCTTAGGCCTTTTGCTTATCTCAATCATGTCTTACATACTCTAACAACTTACCATTTTTAAGTCTTTTAGATACCTTGAACACTGGGGACATAGCCAGTAATTCACAAAGGTAACCTGTTCCCACTCCACCCACCTCCAACTCCTATTCTCATCCAATATAACTAAAAACAAAAACCATGATCTTTGCTGAAGCTGATCAACTTCCATTTCAACACACACAGAGAGCTCCATTGAACTGGTCATCACAGCAAAAGCCACAACAAGCACATAGCAGCATGGAACTAACTGCACAACTCAACAGACAATGCAGACAAACTTGAGTATAAACCAAGATTGTTCTACCTCTTTTCATAACAGGTTAGTGCTGGCCCTCAGTGTTGGTGTACAGTTTTTATGGCATGGGAAAATAGGGATGTTTCTGCCCTATAAAAATAAATGTGTTGAATGCTTTAGTTTGAGCTTACAACAGGTCAGAAAGATCCAAAAAGAATCCTGAAAACAAGGACATCACCAAAACACATGGGAGAGAATAGGAAAGTGTTGGCAGGAAAGTCATTGATTTCCTGTGTGCTTTGATGCAACGTTTTCCAACATCTTTCTGTGAATAAAGAATAGAGGAATCATAATGATGGGACATTTTAAAGACTTGTATCCTGCTCCCAAACAGCATTCATATGAAGCTATTCCATAAGCCATTCAAAAGGTCATTCTTCCCACAAATGACAAATGTGAAAGATATAAGGAAACCAGATTCTTCTCATTTGTCTAAGTCTCAGAAAGACCAATATGAGAGGAAAACAAGATAGAAACATGTGTTCTTTTTAGAAGGGAGTTGTAGACACAACTATGAGGAAAAAGATAAAGGAGGCCCTCCTCGGTCTTTCCAATATTAAAAAAGAAAGAAAAAGTTGGTATTCTTCCTTTTTAATGACCTATTTCATGCTTCTTTAAGCATCCAAAGCCCAAACACACTGTCTTCCTTTTGTAGCATCTTGTCCCCACCAAGCAATGGGAGATGGAACAGAAAAGGAAGCTTAGAGGGAAGCATGAAATCCTGAATTTGTGTAACCATAACACATTCATCTGCCGTGACATCTATAGAGCAAAGGTGAGGGGTGAAGCTGGGAGTAGAGGACACTTCATTGGACTTAGTCATCTTTAATCTGTCAGGATAAAACACTTACCACATATGCGCAAGTTTCTCAAAAGATGTTCTGCGATCCATTGAGTTGCCCAACTTACTTGGGATGTGGGAGGGGTAGATGGGAAGAGGGAAAGAGAGAAAGGCCCATAAAAGAAAGAAAGCAAAAATAAAAAGAAACAAATGAAAAGAAAAAGAACGGAGCAGAAAAAAAGGATGATCAAATGCAAGGAGGCAACATAAATGTCATGTAGAAATCAAGAGGGTGTAAGTAGAGTGTCACTAATGAAACACTTTTTATTCCTTTTTTTCTTGTAACAACTAATTTAAAAAGAAAGAGATTTCCTCACATGCATAAAATTGGTGTGATTAAAGTTAAAATCAGAGTAGCCAAAAATGAAGTCAGTGTCTGATGCTACTACACTGTCATTCTCATGGCCTATGGATTTCTGGACTATGGTAAACAGCTGTCCAGAAGCTTTCAATACTTTGCTATCAAGACTATCTCTAACAGTCGTCTACAGTATTTATATATGGAACTTGTTCTCAGTTGTACAAGTAGCCCTGCTTTAGATGAGCTCATAGAAAATATTATCTTCATGTCAGGATGGTACAAAAGATTTCAGAATCTCCCCTTTAATATTTAAAAACTGAAAGGTGGTATAGTAGTGGCATAGTAGTAACTGAACTGGGCAAAAATCTGGCCAAAAATATTTCATAAGAAGGCTTACTAAATTTGAGGTGATAATAAATGGGGGGAACCTCCCAGTCCATTTTCAGTAATATGATCTGTACCCAAATAAATAATAAACCAGTTTAATGAAAGAAAGGGTCTTTTAAAGGAAGACATAAAATATTTTTTCTCTCTCTGAAAAGAAGCTCTTCATTTTTTCCATAAATTATATAGAAGATTCATGTAAAATAAAAAAAATCATAATAAAATTTGGAATGTATGAATACATGCAGCAAAGAAAAGAAAAGGAAAGGAAAGAGAAAAAAAAGAACTCATTTGACCCTGGAAAAATGGAAAAGGCTTTCTTGGCCAGGAGCCTGTCTACCTACCAGACATCTAGCAGCATGGCCTCTGCAGACGAGACTGAACTAATTATTACCAAAAGCTATGGAAATAAAAAAAAGGTAAGAAAGACCAATACCTTTTTCTTTGCCTGTAGCAGCTCCTGGTAGGCACTGGATCGTATGAAACGTGGGTAGGAATCACTTTTCATCAATTTGTAAATGTGCTCCTAAAAGGAAAGAATAGCTTAGATGCTATTTTTATGGATGTTTTGGAAAATCTAAAATGAGGAGAGTAAAGAAGCCTAAATACCACCACATGTCATCCAGGTACTAGGAGGAAGGATGGGACAGATCTGATGTGGATTAGATATAATAACAATAAAAATAATATCATTGGAAATAATAATGAAGATGATGATGATAAAATTCCTTATATTTCTAGTATGTCATAGTTTTTTTTTACACACAGTATCTTATCAATGAATTATTTTATGAAATGGCCCAGGTAAATATGGAGAATGTAAATTTGATTTAATCATTTCCAGAATAGAATGTATTGCAAGGAATCTAATATAGCAGTTTTCAATCAATTATTTTGTGAAAAATAATTCTAAAGATAAACCTAGCTGTCCCATGTGCCAAAATGTAAAAAAGAGCTTAAGCAATCATGCAGATCATTGTGCATCCAATTTGAATAACTCCGGCACTAAGATTGACTCTGGGTCCCAGAACATCCAGCTTGTTACTGTCTACATTGCTCAGTAAGATGTAAGCTCCATGAGGACAGGGGTCTAGTTTGTTTTCTATCTTTTATTCCTAATACCTAACACCATGCCTTATATAAAGCAGGCACTTAGTTAGTATTCATTGGATTGAGTAGACTAAATTACCTGGAAAGTTGTTTAGTATGCTTTGTCCCAAAGCTGAATCCCCAGACCTATTCTGAAGATTTTTCAGCTAAACTTTCACCTTATTTTGTTTTATGGTTCCCAAGACTTTAGAAATTCTGATTATAAGAAAGGAAGCATTGAAGGAAGGAAAGAATAAAGGAAGGAAGTCAGGAAGGAAGGAAGGCAGAAAAGAAGGAAGGCAGGAAGGCAGGAAGGAAAGAAGGCAGGAAGGAAAGAAGGAAAGTAGGAAGGAAGGAAGGAAGGAAGGAAGGAAGGAAGGAAGGAAGGAAGGAAGGAAGGAAGGAAGGAAGGAAGGAAAGGAGTAAAGGAGAAACCTGGTGATACAAATTCCTTTTAGCCTGGATTGGAAAACTTCCAGCTGTCCTAGATCTTAAACCTTACACTAAAATGTACAAGCTTTTAGGGTAGCCCCAGAATTCATCTAGTGTTAAGTCTGTTCTCCCTCCCAGACTTGTGACTAGCCTGAACTTATTCATGGTTCACTCAATGGTGTCTACCTTATACCTCAGGGGAACTTCGTGAGGACTCCACAAAAGGAGAAAAGGACTTCTGTCTAATCAGGAGTTAAGTGTTTCCTCCTTGCCACGTGCATTCTATAAGCTTGAGCTGATTTCACTGTGGATTTGGTTATGACCAATTCATTGTTATTGTGTTGTTTCAGTCATGTCTGACTCCTCATGACCCCATTTGGGGGTTTTCTTGGCAAAGATCATGGAGTGGTTTGCCACTTCCTTCTCCAGCTCATTTTACATATGAGGAACTGAGGCAAACAGGGTTAAATGACTTGCCCATGGTCACACAGCTAATAAGTGTCTCAGGCCAGATTTGAACTTATGAAGATGAGTATTCCCAGTGCTCTATCCACTACACCACACCATGAGTATTCCCAGTGCTCAATCCACTACACAATACCACTTCGCTGCCAATTAACTCTAGCTGATAAATTTACATTGACTAGATATTCAGTGAGGAACAGACAGGTGGGGGCTTCTGAGCTATAGTACTAAAAACCACTCAACCCCTCAGGGTTTCTTTTTCAATGTAGAGGAGAGAAATTGTCAGTTACTCTCTAGGGACCCAATCTAATAGTCTGAATGGGAACTAGGAGAGTGACACCAGAGGGGGTACTATCTCAGGGCTGAGATGGAACTGGATCAGATGTTAAAATATTAATACAGAATTCAGTATGAAGAGTCATTTTGCTTGCTGCTGATTTAAAAAAAGAAACATGTGCATGTATATGTATGTCTATGCATGTATTTTTCTCTTTTTATGAATCATTAATATATTTACAATCTGTAATGGTATAGGAAATTTAATCACCTATATTTCCCTACACCAAAGCAATCACAGAGCCAGACTAACATTATGTATGTGTATATAGGTATGCATGTATGTATGTATGTATGTATGTATGTATTTCATTGGTATAAGGAACTATAAGTGAAAAACCTTCTTATACCAATGAAGAACAACATACAGTTCACAACTCACAGTCTTTGGATACTGCTTTGGGCCCTTGGAAGTTAAGTGACTTTCCTAGGATGAAATAGTCCAGCTGTATTATTGGTGCACTTGAATCCAGGTCTTCTTAACTTCAAGGAAGCAGCTAAAATACAACTAGCTCAATGGAAAAAAAAACCAAAAAAACAAAAACAATCTAGTATCAGGTGGTATCATGTTCTTTGGGAAAATAATCATAATATTTTTGCTTAACTTCATATAATCAAGCTGACTTTCATTGATCCAGAAAAGGAAGAAACATTTCTGGACCTTCCTACTCATCTGACAAATTGCTATCTCCATAAAGCAAAGCTGGAAAATGCTGAAATTTCTCCCTGAATTGCTGGAAGAAAACAAATCAGCATTGGAATGGGCATCTGTGTCAGAATTTTTACACTGTTTTCTCACGCATATCTCTGTTTCATTCAATTGTTTCCATATGGGAGAACATGATAGAGCCATTGGAGTTGAGATTGTGGCTTAGTCATTTAAACATGTGTTGACTTTTTACCTCCACTGCCCCTCAATCCAGAAGTGAGAGGGAAAATTGATTGTATACTGACAGTGTAGCATAAAGAGAGCAAGATCTTTCCATGAGTATGGCTTTAGTCTTAGGGTTTACTTTAGGAAAAATTCATGGGTAAGATTCTTTTTGTGGGTGATATACTCTGGTAAAACAGTATATAAAAACTTATCACATATGTAAGTTTAAACATTAAAACTGATAACCCTTAAGGGAGCATCTTTCTTTTTTTTTTTCTCTTTTTTTTTCTTTTTTTATTGTTTATTTAATTTATTTAATATATTTAGTTTTCAGCATTGATTTTCATAAGAGTTTGAATTACAAATTTTCTCCCCATTTCTACCCTCCCCCCCCCACTCCAAGATGGCATATATTCTGGTTGCCCCGTGGGAGCATCTTTCTTAAAAAGTGTTTTTTTCTTTTTTTCTGAAACACCATTATTTAGGGGTGAGGGGAAGGGAAGAAACAAACTAAAGTAGTTTCTAATGTGGTACATTTCAATGTATGGGATTGTGACTTAGAAGTCTTAGTTCTACCAGGAACTTATTTGCCTGGTCAAAGCACCTTACTTTTCTGCCTCAGTTTCCCTATATGTAAAATTAGGGGGTGGGACCTAATGATTTCTCAGGTCACTTGAGTCTATGAAAACATCCTTGATTGCCCTGAAAAAAAAAAAAACAACTGTTGGACATTTGTACTGGGGAGAAAAGCAGAATTTTCTTCCTTTCCTCTCTCTCCATTGCTTTTACACGTATGAATGAAAAGATTTTAGGAAAAGTCAACCAAAACCCTCCTTTTTCAATTATAGTTCTAGAAATATAGTTAGATTGGGCTTGACATAGCAAATCAGCTCTATTAAATGTAACTATTTTAAATAATACACATTTCAAAGCAGATATACTATACTAAAGTAGGGTCTCGTCCTAGTTTCTATTTATTCTCTTATTACAATGATATAGAGAATGGAAAACAGTTGTATTTTTCAAGGACTCAGTAATCTTCTTTCCCTGACCTATTTGTTATTCCCACTACAGGATACAATAGAGGTGCGAAACTCAGCTTCTGTCTCAAGTGGTCTACAAAACTGCCTGGTGTAGCCAACCAGGTTAAAATGTCATTAGGAACTGTTTAAGAAAAATAAATAAAAATACAACACAGATAATGTGAATTTGTGATTTTCGAAGTTAGTATCTGGCCCTCACACTGGCATACAACATTCCTTTTCCTGCCATTTTGTAGAAGAGCACAGTTTCTCCCCTCAGCCTGAAATCTTCCTCCTTACCTCTATCTCTTGAAAACCGTAGCTTCTCTCATGAATCTCTTCAAATGCTACTTCCTAAATGAGGCTTTTCCTTATCCTACCAGGGGAGCAAGCTCTCCAACCTCGCAAATGACTTTGCATTTATTTTGTAAATATTTCCTATTTATTGACTATATATATATATATATATATATATATATATATATATATGTACACACACACACACACATAAATATATATATATATATATATATATATATGTATGTATGCATGTATGTTCTTTCCTTTTAGTATAATGTAAGCATATTGAGGATAGGGGCTGTTTCTATTTTATTTTTGTATCTCCAGCTCTTAGCAGAGATGCTGGCACAAAATAGGTGTTTAATAAGTACTTGTTGAATATACAAAAATTAAGACCTAGACTGAATCAATTAACAAGTCTTCTTCTTCTTAACCTCTCTTTAGCCTTTGACATTGTCACCCCCTCTTTTCCTTGACGTTCTCTTTGCTCTGTGTTTTTGTGACATAGTCCTGTCCTGGTTCTCCTTCTACCCATCTGATGACTCTTTCTCAGTCTTCTTTCCTCCTTTTTCATCCAAGACTTTATTCTGGGCCCTCTTCTCTTCTCTAACTATACTATTTGGCTTGGTGATCTCATCAGCTGCCAAAAATTTAATTATCATCTCTGTGCTGGATTCTCAGATCTATTTATCTAGCCTAACCTCTCTCCTGATCTCCAGTGGAGACTGGACATCTCAAACAAGATATCCCATAAACATCTTAAACTCAAAATGTCCAAAACTAAAGTGATTATCACCTCCCTCCTCTCCCCTCCTCCTGCCCCAACACCCATATAACCCAAGCCTTTTCCTCTTTCTAACTCTGCTGTTACTGTTGAGGTCACTACCAGGATCCTCCTACTTACTGTGACATTTAAAAAGGTTTGAGAGACATAGTGTGTGAGGAAAATGAAATGTGAAGACTTCACAGGGAAGATATGTATAAATATATATCTGTATCTATACTAACAAATGTTTAAAAATCAAGAAATAGAGAAATAGGGAAGTGGAAAAATTCTGAGGCCATGAGAGTCTGAGGGCTCAGCCTCCGGGAAAGTTTACCCTGAAACTTTTTGTTCTTTCTTCTGGTTCTGGTTTAAAGATTTGCTCAGTAAGAATAGGGTCACTGTGACCTGCTTTCCTTTACTGTAAAAGTACTGTAGAAGAATGGAGAGGGTCTCCCCCTCCCCTTATCCTATTCTCCTTCAGATTTATAGATGTCATTTCAGTTGTAATCATTAACTAAAGGAATGGGAATTGGAGTTTCTGTGCCTCAATTTCCCGGTTCTTTGTCTAGCTTTTGTGCTCAGATTGTAAGCCCACCTACCAGCCAATGGTGAGAAGGGTCGGAGGTGGGCAGGAATTCTCTTGCCTTAGGTTTAATTATTGGTGCTTTGCCCCTTGTACTCTGCCTCCTTTGCTGGTTCAGTTCTGTGCTGGTAGAGGATGCCCTATTCTTGCGAGAATTAAATAAAATTCAATTTCTGTTCCCACCTTGAGATGGCTCCTTATTAGTATTAATATTATTTGGTGAGGGTAAAATACCCCACACAATAGTTTCTGTGTAATTTAATCATATTATTAATAAGGCCTGAAGCTTATTAATAAAAGGATGATCATTTGGCTGTCTCTCTTAGATCAAAGACCCTTAAGTGTTAAATGAGGGGCTGCTCCTTATATTAAGTCACCCTTAGAGAAATTTCAGACCACCCCCAGCCTTGGGCTGTGTAATTGAAAGGATCCATCCAAGCTTGGAAAGAACAAAATGGTCTTCCCCACCTTAGATTAAATTCCTTGTAAGGTTGGGTGGTGTCTGACCAAGATGAGGATCTCATTATCTCATTATCAGATTCAAGAGACTGAACTTTCAGTACTTTGGAAGCATGGGAGAAATCTGAACCTCCCAAAGATACTGGTTATTAATAATCATTTCTATCTTTACCTAGGGTCACAACCTAGATGTCATTTTTAACTCCTCACTCTTTTTCACAGTGTCCCCTCCCCCAATCCAATCACTTGCCAAATCCTGTCTATCCTACATTCCTAAAATCTCTTACCTATGCCCCCTTCTCTAACACTGCTACCACCCTGGTGCAAACCCTCATAATCTTACATCTGGACATTTGCCATAGTTTTCCATTTCAATCCTCACCCTACTACAGTTAATCCTCCATTTAGCTGTCAAACTGATCTTCTTAAAACGTGGGTCCAAACAAGTCACTCCCTATCTTATAAACTCTAGTGACTCCCTATTACCTTTAGGATCAAATAGAAAATTCTCTTTGGTTTTTAAAGCCCTTCATATATAACCTTGCCCCTTTCTACTTTTTTAGTTTTATCACATCTTACTTACTGCCACATACTTTGAGATCCAGTGATACTGGCCTCCTTGCTGTTGCTCACACAAGACTCTCCATTTCCTAACTCCACGCATTTATCCACTGGCTGTCTCCCATTCCATGCATGGAATTCTTTCCCTTCTCTATCTCCCAGCTTTTCTCAAATTTCAGCTAAAATTCTACCTTTTACAAGAAGTTTTTCCTGATCTCCCTTAATCCTAGCTGATTTGATTATGTGCCAGTTACAATGCTAGGTACTTGGGATACAAACAAAAAAAATACAAAGAACGAAAACAATCTCTGCCCCAAGGGGCTAACATATATATATATATATATATATATATATATATATATATATATATATATATATATATATATAGATAGATATATGTAGATATATATATATATAGATATAGATATAGATAGATAGATAGATAGACAGATAGACAGACAGACAGACCAACAGATGGAAAGATAGAGAAGAGAGGAGAAAGAAGTGAATTAAATACCAGGTAATAAGGGGAAGGACTAGCAACTAAGGTGATGATTAAGGGAGAATCAGGAAAGGCTTGCAATAGGAGATGGTATAGCAGCCTACCTCAGAAACTCCAAACTACTAATTTACAAATAGCTAAGTTAGGAAGGCAGTTATCTACACCCACTTTATAAAAGAATGGTCTGCTTTACAAAAGATTACACCTGGGAAAAAATTCCATCCTTGAGTAATTTCTCCTAAGACACTTCAATTTCATTACCTATAAAACCTAGAGGACTTACAGATACTGGAAGCCAAAATGACAGAGACTGCTGTCAAATGGAGTTGAATGGGAGGTGGGGAGACAGCTCTTGAGATTATGTCAATAAGAAAAGATAATTGATTGACTCCCACACATTCAGACAAAGCCCTCTAAAGCTATGTCCTCCTGCTACTGACCTGAGCATCTTCAAATGTATACCGTCCTGGCTCCTTCACATTTTGTGTGGTTTTGTCATAGCTTTTGGAATCCAAATTAATGGCACTGGGGGCACCTGGAGCCAGAAATTCCTGCCATATTTCCTGGACTCGGGTGGGGACTTCCCGAATAGTTCTTTTCTTCAAGTCTTCCACTGCCAGCCAAAACCTATTAGGAATGAAACAGTAGGCATTTACTTACTAGCTGATTTCTGAAAATCCTTAATGTGCTACTTAGCCATGACACAAACAGCTGGAAACAAAGTTCTCACTTTCTCTTCTTTCATGATATCAGAACTGTCTGTTTATTTTTCCCTTCTGGAAAAGCTTCAGAAATAAGGAAGTATAGGTAGGATGAATACTTTTTTCTTTGTAGTCTGTAACAACAGCATAGAACTGTTCAAAAATGACTTTGTTATGCTTCACATGTTGAGAGGGAATGAAAATGAAAACACCCTTTTTAGAAACAATTCCGGCTCAAAGCACTTCTGACAGAGGCCTGCCTGTAGCACAAGGCTCCACGGCTTAGCAAAGGAATAACAGGACACCAGGGAACCATTCATCAGAAAGGATGGGGGTAGTAAATGCTGTTAAGGGAAGTTAGTATACTAGCATTGTGCCTGGGAAACCCTGAGGACTGAAGGGCAAAGGGGTAGAACACACCATGTTCCTTAGGATCTTACCTGTTTAAGTTAGGAATGGAGTGGCTATGGAGAGATTGTTTTTTTTTTTTATTCTACCTAGGCCAGGAAATTACCAAGCACATGAATAGTCATGGTGTTAGAAGTCCAAGACACAGGATTACATAAGGTCCTAGCCAGAGTGATCGCTGAATCATAAACTGTTGCATGTGACAAGAAGTGAAGGACTAATGTAGTAGGACTTAGAAGTATGAAGCTTCTACTCAGTCAAGGTTTGAAAGGCCAAAAGCATTGCAGAGATTTCTGAGCAAGACTGATTGTAAGATAAGATTTAAAGAGTTTATAATTTAAACTGGAAGGAAGAGCAGTTAGACCAAGTAGTTGTTGATAACTTTGAGAGAAGAATCTGGGAGTGGATAGAGGGATGCACTGGAAGGAAGTCAGGAAGAGCTGGCTCTCATACTGGCTTTGTAACCCAGGGCAATTCCTTAACCCCTGAGCCTCAGTTTTTCCACCTTTAAAATTTAATAATAATGATTTTAGTTTTGAGTTTATAAGGTTATAAGAGTCAGATAATATAGCATTATTGAAAGGTATGTTTCTTTAATTTTTTTCCTTAATAATAACCTACTAAATATTTAGGTAGTACTTAAAGGTATATGGATGATATATGTATATGTGTATGTGTATATATACACATATACATATATTGTATATGTATGTGTATATACATACATACACATACACATACATATATGTAAAATCTCAATTGCTTTTCATAAAACCCTGTGAAGCAGATGTTGTTACTGATGCTCACCTCATAGGTGAGGACACTGAGGCTCAGAGGGTTACATGAGTTGCTCAGTATCACACAGGTAGTATATGTTGGAGGCTATATTCCAATCCACATTCTCCTGACTCCAAGTCCAATGATTTATTCACAAGGCTAATGTTATGTTGCTTCTCCTATGACTTCAGTTATGCAGACTAATTATATGGAACATTTAAGTAGTTACACTGCTATTTTAATAAGGAGTTTATTTTTACAGAGAAAACTTTTATGTGGAAATGTGTGCTTTACTCCACCTCTTCTACTTATCTGTTTTTAGATTAAATCTAAAGGTTAGATCTACTCTCAGATTTTGAGAAGACAGACCAGTACCTCCTTTGGGGAGTGGGCGAGAGAGAGCAGAGAAGCCTGTGTTGATGCATAGTTTCCTCTCCCCAGGAGCAGTTGATGGTGACTTGAGGCAGAAGCACATGGTAGAGGTAGAAATGTGCTCAAACATGGCCAAAGAAGTTAGTTTATTGACAATGTTCATGAATGCCAACACTTATGTGGAAGAAGAGGGATTTAGAATTCCCTGTGCAGTATGATCCAGAAATCTAGATATTTAGTCAGAGAAAGGAGATTCCTGGGGAGCATCTGTTTTGGGTGTCAATTCATGGACAATCCCACATCTGGGAATTTCTAGGTTCTCTTCCAGAGAAGGAAGTTTTCTGTTGTAGTGTGTGCCTTGGTGACAGAAGATAGTCCACATAATTTCTATTGTTTCCTATTTGGAAAGAGCAAAGTCGTTGACTTACTCAGATAATCAAGTCTGAGGGGAAAGGTATTGCTTATTCAGCAGCTCTCAAAGTATGTTTACCTTTGGGGAAGGTGGTATAAACCACAAAGTATGTCTGCTTCAGTAACTTTAATATCTCATATGACTGGTAGCAATAGAGAATATTGATGCTTTTTAAAAATGCAATTCTATTTCAATAAGCTTGCTTAAAAGAGTTGTGCAATTTCCCAAAGGTGATCCAGCCTACTCTGTCTCCCTCCTCCTCCTGTTTAATTCTGGGCCCAGCTCATTGTTCATCTGCAGCATCTGTCCCAGACATATTTATGCTGGTGAATGCCCTCTAAAGGTTGTCAAACCAAAGCCTATCACAGTTTCCTATGGCAAGCCATAAAAGTGAAATGCTTTAAATTTAAAAACAAAAATGTTTAAATGAAAAAGTAATGAACTGAAACAATCCCCCAAACAATGGTATATGTAAAAAATGGGTAATATACACATTTTTATAAAGTAATGTGATGTAAACTATTACATCAAATATTATTTTCAGTAAAAATTGCACCACGTGTCCTGAAGCTCCCCTCAAAATGAGCTGAAGTTGTTGAGAAAAGCTAAGGCCAAGAAAAGGAGTCTGTCTGTTCTATTGGGGAAAAAGAAGGATCAAAGGAAAGTTAAGACTAGGAGTGGATGAAATAATGACAGCTGAACATGGAGAGAAGGCACAGGTACTATATACGTATGAGTGCGTGTGTGTGTGTGTGTGTGTGTGTCACACACACATAGTTGTATAGTTGTCCTTTGTGCTCAAAGAAGATCCAAATGATATCATTAAGACCTCATGGTATGTCCCACTGTGGCTAATCAGACCAATAAAATCTCAGAATGCTCTACCACAGGTTGGGCACAAGTAGTCCATATGAACATCTGGAGTGGAGATATCTCTAAATTTGTGCATCTCACATTTCTTTTGAGCTACTGAAATTCTGCTTTGCTCATAGAGCACGTTGCCTTCTTTGATGTGGCATGCCATGCTGGCCAGTCCTGTGCCAGTGTATCCCATGTCTCACAATCGATTCCAGAGTTCTTGAGAGCGTCCCTGCATTTTTTTTTCTGACCTCTGAATGAGTGCTTGTTTTGTAAAATAGTCTTTTAGACAAACGTATGTCTGGCATTCAAATAACGTGGCCAGTCTATTGGGATTGCACTAAGGTAAAGTTTGAATGCTTGGTAGTTCAGCTTGAGAAAGGACCTCAGTGTCTGATACCTCATCTTGCCAGGTGATCTTCAGAATCTTCCTAAGACAATTCTAATGGAACCAATTCAGTTTCCTGATGTGGTGTTGGTAGACTGTCCAGGTTTTATGGGCATAAAACAGAGAGGTCAGCGCAATGGCTCTGTAGATTTTCAGTCTGATAGGCAACCTGATAGGTATTAGCTCTTCTCTCCCACACTTTCCTTCAAAGCCTCCCAAAAACTGAACTAGCTTTGGCAATGTATGTGTCAACCTCATCAGCTTTGTGGACATCCCTGAAAAGTATACCGCCAAGATAAGTGAACGTATCCACAGCATTAAGACTTTCTTCATTTTCTATAACCAATGGTTTTACATATGGATGGTATGGTGTGGATTGGTGGAGAACTTCTGTTTTCTTGGCCTTAATTTTCAGGCCAAAATTAGCACAAGTAGCAGAGTATCGATCTATACTTTGTTGGATTTCAGCTTCTGAGGCTGTGTTGAGTGCACAATCATCTGCAAACAGAAAGTTGCCCACCAACTCTCTCTCCACTTTAGTGTAGGCTTTTAAAATTAAATAATTTGTTGTCAGTGCCATAGCTGACCTTGATGGCATTTTATTCCTCATTGAAGGCATCTGACAATACCACTGAAAACATCATGCTCTAAAGCATGGGAGCACAGCCCTGTTTCCCTTCCTTGGTGACTAGGAAAATGTGAGAACATCATCCATTATTCAGAACTTGTGTAAGAATGCTGTCATGGAACTGGTGTATAATACTGATGAACTTCTCCAGGCTATCAAATTTTGCCATGATCTTCCACAAGCCCTCACAACTGATAGTATTAAAAGCCTTGGTCAGATCAACTAACACTGTGTACAAACCTTTGTTCTGCTCCTGGCATTTCTCCTGGAGTTGTCAGGCAGCAAACACCATATTGACTGTTCCTTGGACCTTTCTGAAGTAATATTGGCTCTTGGGTAGACAGCCATCTTCCAGGTAAAGGATTAGCCTACTAAGGAGGACTTTTGGCAAGCATTTACCAACAGTGACTGAGAGATCTCTCATGATAGTCACAGGACAGTCTATTTGCTTTTCCTTTATAGAGATGGACATTGCAGGCATCCTTAAACTCCTGGAGAACAATCTCCTTTTGCCATATAACCTGGAAGATTTTGGTTAGCTTTTGTATGAGCAGTGGACCCCCTGCCTTGTAAATCTCAGCTAGCATAGAATCAGCACTAGGTGTGTTGCCACATGAGAGGAGCCTAATGGCATTCAAAGCCTCTTCTTCAGTTGGAACTTCAGCTAAAGAGGGATTGACTTCAACCCGTCATATATGCTCAATGGCTTCAGCATTGATTGATGACAGTCTGTTGAGAATGTTATGGAAATGTTCAGCCCGACTCTCTAGGGTCATGCCCCTATCACTAATCAGTGTAGCTCCATTATTACTCAGTAGCCAAGATGCACCACAGGTCTTTGGCCCATAAATAGCCTTCAGGGCATCATAAAGTGCTTTGGGTTGTTACTATCACCATAAAACTGAATTTTATTTGACTTCTTTCTGAGCCAAGAATCATGCATCTCTCTAAGCTTCTCTTGCACTTTACTTTTGATGTAGTTAAATACTGCTTTCTTAGAGATGGATGGACTATCCTGCTGTTAAGCCCTGTAAAGTTTTCATTTTTTTGTTTAGCAGTTTCTGAATTTTTCTATCATTTTTGTAAACCAATCTTGATGTTTACACATGTTTACATCTGGCCTGGATGAGTAAAGGTGGTACTGTATACCAGATCTCTGAAATCTGCCCACTCCTTTTCTGCTTCACTGTTGCTAATTGTGTACACACACACACACACACACACACATATACACATATACATAAATGTATGTATATGTATGTGTGTACACACATACAAGTTTATGTATTATTCACTGCTAAGGAGAGTGAGCTTTGGAACAGAAATGAAAGAACAATATTGGCTAACAAGAAGTTAATCCCTAGGACAAGAAAGGAGAGAGTAAGAAAGTATCCAGTTCACCTTGCAAAATTCAAGTCAACTGACCAGGATTAATTACAGTCTTGGATACTGAAAGAATTAACAGATGTGACTAAGCCACTATCACTAAAAGACCATGGAAAACAGAAGAGAATTGGAAATTGGAATATAGTGAATATTCTTCCAATTTTCAAAAAGAATAAAAGAGGAGAAAATAGAATCTGCAAACTTTATAGATCAGTGATCTTGACTTTTATTTCAAGAAAAAATTTAGAATGGATGATTTGAAAGTTGATTAGTGAACATTTAGAAAAGGAAGTAGTGGTTATAAAAAGCCAGCATGAAGCATGGATAGATAGATCATGCTAAACTAAACATTTTTTTTTTGACAGCGTTGCTAAACTGGTAAATTTGACAAGTGATGTAGATTTAGCTTACTTGAATTTTAGCAAGTAATATGACAAAGTATTTCATTCTATTCTCATGAAAAAGATAGAGTGATATGGATTAGATGGTAAGACAATTAGAAGGATTCAGGACTGGAAGAATGGTCAGACTTAAAGAGTAGTTAGTAATGGTTCAGTGTCAAATTGGTATCTATGTTCGGCTCAATTTTATTTAACATTTTTATAACATGAGAAAAGCATAGGTAGAATCTTCATTAAATTTGTAAATGGCACAAAACTAAGAGAAATAGCTAACAGAATGACAGTCAGGATCTAAAAAAAAATTGTGAGAGACTAGAAAATTTTGCTAAATCTAAAAAGATAACATTCAATATAGATTTGTATAACATCTTATACTTCAGTTAAAAAAAAATCAACCTCACAAGTAGAGGATGGAGAGACAGCAATGTCTGGAAAGGATAAAGATCATTCTTCCTGGCTCCTGGCTATATTTTTCTACCTCTTCTTTAATAGTCTTCTCACTATGGAGATGCATCTGCCCTGGTAGCCCCCTCCTTTGACTGACAAATTGTTGCCAGGGACTACCAATCAAGGGAGTACCTGGGCTATCCATGCTCACTTCTTGCTCAACTCCATTCTTGAGTCTCCAGAATTTTTACCTTGTCTCTCATAGATACGCGGCCTTTATATGTTATCTTCCCACGTTAGAATGTAAACTTCTTCTGGACAGAGAATGGCTTTTTCATTTTATTTTTATGTGCTTTTATTTGTATTCTCAGTGCTTAGCGTAGTGCCTGGCCCATTGAATGTGCTAAAAATGTTCTCTCTGTGTCTCTGTCTGTCTCTGACTCTCTATCTCTGCCTCTGTCTCTCTATCTAAGTGGACTAAAAGCTCAATATAAATCAGCACTATGATGTGGAAGCCATCAAAGGTCATCAGATCTTGGGCTATTTCCAGGAATAAGGAAGTAATAGTCCCTCTGTACTTGACTTTGGTCAGACTATATCTAGGGTACTGTACCCATTTCTGGGTGCCCCAGTTTAAAAGGGACATTAGTATATTGGAAAGATTCATAGGAATGCAATTAGAATTACAAAAGATGTTGATTTCACCTTATATGAGGATCATTTAAAGGAGTTACCATGTCTAACTTGGAGATAAGAAGGAAGGAGTCTTCAAGTATCTGAATGGCTTTCCAGTGGAATAGAGATTGGACTTACTCTGTTTGACCTCCGTAAAAGAACCAATACCAATGTTTGGAAGTTGCAAATCAGTAATTTAGGCTTAATTTAAGTAATAAACTTACTGAAAATCATATCTGTGCAAAAGTAGAAAAGGTTACCTCATCCTGTTGGATTCTTCAAATTGGAGGTCTTCAGAGGTTGGTTGACTGACTACTTGTGTGGTATATTACGGTAGGGATTCTTTTAAGGTCTTGGTTGGATAAGTGGCCACTAAACTCTCAGACTTTTGTGCTAGTAATTAAAATTAATTAATTTTAAATTAAATTTAAATTAATTAACAGATAAACATACTTAAATAATTTTAATTAATTAATTAAAACTAATTAAAAAGCACATATTGGTAACAAACTTCAAGTTGTTTGTAAGTTTCTTAGAATCAGAAAAATATTATATATACACACATAAAATAAGCCTTTGATTTTGTTACTGTTATTAGTGAGCACATAAATAATTTAGAATGATTTTATTGTGACGATTTAGCTTAAGTTTTAGTTAAAATGAATTGTTCTGTCATTGCAAAACAAAAGGTTGAAAACCATTGATTAATAGTTATAGTTATTCCTGATCTTCATGGAAATGTTAATGGAGATAAGCATGGTCTTCCTTCCCTAAAATTTGGAATCTTTCATCATTTAATCTCTCTCCCCTTCCTCCACTCTCTCTTTCTCTCTCCCACTCCCTCTGTCTTCTTTCTCTCCTCTCTCTGTCTTTGTCTCTTTCTTCTCTCTCTGTCTCTCTTTTTTCTCTGTCTCTCTGTCTCTTTGTCTCTCTCTCTATTTCTCTCTTGAACATTTACTAAGCACTTACTATGTGCCAGGAATTGTATTCTAATAGAGGAAGACAAAAGATAAAGAGGAGCTGGAAAGCTGGAGAGGGGTGGTACAAAGTTTCTGGTAAGAAGTCAGGACAAGCTAGAAGAGTGAGTTTAGCTGAGAGATGAAGTGAGCATGGCTAGAGCTCCTTGTGAAATGGTGATCCTGGCCAAGGATTCTCCAAAAAGGAAAGTAGGCACTGGGAGGCAGCATCACCCAAAACCTCTATTTCCCAGGTGCTCATAAGTTTCCCTTACCTTTAATCACCCTCAGACACACACACACACACACACACACACACACACACACTTTTTGCTGGTAGACCTAAGAGATCCTGATAAGATTGGACAATCAAGGGAAATTAATTCGCATATCTGGGAAACTACAAATTTGTTTTCTGTCTCTATTTACTTCACAGGGAAAAGTCATGTTAGACCATTCCCTGACAGTCTCAAACACTTATTTTGTGAAAGACCCAAACAAAAGATTCCTTAGTTTTCATCTACCATGAAGCTCATGTAGAATGTCAAACTGCATGGTAGCTACAGATTTCTGATTGCCATTCTTAGGGTGTGTTTGAGGTTACCCCGGACAGTCTGTGGAATGTTAGGCATGTCCACTCAAAGGTAGAGGGTGATTTGGGGCCATGATATAAATGAGGGAACAAAGAATTTTTATTCCTGAATGACTTGAATATTCTTCATATGAGGATCTATAAAAACTTCTTGCAGAAGTTGTGGCTGTGCCAGTGATTGCTTAGTTCCGTTGAAAGGGGAAAAAAAAATCACATAGAACTTCTAAGAGAGGGAATTTAAATTTCACAAGAATACTTAAATCTGTAAAAAGTTAAAGGGCATATCAAGTTTCCAGAGAAAAATAGTGGGGAAGCTTAAAAATTGCATTTTAATGTGCTAGAAAGTCAGGACACATGTTAATGGTCTTAAAACTGTCAAAGAACATAGCAGTGACTCAGAATAAAACTAAAATTCATGTCCAGGTGTCACTTAAGTTATGAGACTTCCAAAATATGTGAAAATAACACTTATACCAGATGTTCAGGTTGAATGCAATTGTTCACCTGTCACACTCTAAGTTCAGCTAGTATCTGTTTCCAGTGGCTGGTTTGCTATTTTGACATTTGCAAGGTAGAAAACTTCTGCCCCTTAGATTTTTCCCAAAGTATATCGTAGATGCATTTAACATCAAGTCTCCCTCTTTTGCTATATCACTATGCCCACCTTTGCTTCCAAAATACTAAGAGAATGACTATCTACATAGATGTAATTTTTAACTATATGAATATTGTAAAGTATGGCTAAGTAGGTTAATTAAGGATCATCAACTCCAATAGAATTCAGGCTAACAATCGTTCTTGCTCATTGCTTCCATTCCAGGTCTAGAAAAAAAATATTGCAAAATAAAGTCAAATGAATACAAAGCCAAAATGATGACTGAACTACAAGATTCAATTGCTGTATATGAGAGGTGCTTGGGATGGACAGGCAGGTGGCATGTGCCATTCTTCTCACAAAAGTAAGTTCACCAAGAAAAGAGGGGAAGGACATATTGTTTGTATGTCCTGAGAAGTATCTAAAATTTCTGAGGCATTAGGTGGATATTTGATTGCGGGCAGCTAGGTGGCACAGGGGATAGGGTGGAGCCTGAAGTCAGGAAGACATCTTCATGAGTTCAAATATGGCCTCAGACACTTACTAGCTGTGTGACTAGCAAGTCACTTAAACCCGTTTGCCTCAGTTTCCTCATCTGTAAAATGAACTGAAGAAAGAAATAGCAAATCATTCCAGTATCTTTGCCAAAACAATCCCAAATGGAGTCAGGACGAGATGGACACAATTAAAATGACTGAACAATAACAACAATTATTTGATTATATTGTCCATTTCTTTTTCTCTGGCCAGTGATGGAGCGACATCACTGATATAAAAAAAAAATACAAGTTTTTGTTCCTCGGTAGAGAAAAAAAAAAAAAAAACATTTACTGCCGGTACTCAGGAAATCATTTCTCTTTCAATTACGGTATAAGACCAAAGCAATTAAACTTTTACCTCAAATTTTCTGAACTGAATTCTGACTCTAGAAATTTGAGGAACTGTTCTCTCCCAACTGGATCTTTCAATGCTTCATCCATGCCAAAACCCCATCGTTTAACTCTCTGCTGGCCAGGTTCTTTGCTGTGGGTACAAAACAGGTCGACAGAAATGATTCCACCACATATCCATTTTTCCAGTTTTCTAGTACTACCACATTTATCCTAATAAGTCAGATTAATGTTGAAGTTTTAGCCTTAGATCATCCTCATCCTTCATTTGGTTAAGAACATTTAAAGATAAAATGAAACTACATCCATAGAGTCACAGTGGGAAAGATTGGGGATCAGACAGCAGCATGATGCTATAAAGTGTGCAGAGCAAGGGAGAGAGGTGCGTGCCTGTTGTCCCTGCCACCAGAGAGACTGAGGCTGGCAGATCTCTTGAGCCTGAGTATTCAGAGCCGCAATATGCTAAGTACATCAAGTGCCTCCATTAATTTGAGCCTTGTTATGGTGAGCCTCCAGAAATGGGAGGGGGTCGCTACCACATTGCCTAAGGAGAAGTGAACTAACCCAGTTCAGAAGCTAATGCACTAGGTCAAATCCCTCATGCTAATCGGAGATAGACTGGGACTGGGAGTCTTCCATGTACTCATACCCTGGGCAAGATAGAGAGGGAACCAGTGTTTAAAAACAAAAGAAGTATGGGAATGGGAATCAAGAGACATGAGTTCTAGTCACTGGGGCTCTAACGCTAACTAGCTGCCAGTTAACCTCTCCCTCAGTGTCCTCATCTGCAAAAGGGTTTATCAACTCATTCCTAAGTTTCCTGCCAGTTACAAAATTCTATAGAGCATAGATTAAATTAGGGTGGGCTTGCTAAAACACTTATGGATCACTGGCTGAATTTAGGAGAGAAGAAAAATCATGGAATCTACTTAGGGATGCATACCACACGAAATCCTCACTGAGGTGCTGTTATCCAGAGACTTCTATCTAGTACTATCTGGTGCTGTTATCCTGGGGACTTATACATCCATGTACTCTGAGATGACTCTTCCTCTAGTCATAATGCAAAGGGCAGAATGGGGAAATTCTAAACAGGTTTTCAGCTTTGCTTAGAGGCTTGCCTATACAGTAAATTTATAAATGCATCTTGGAGCTTTCCCATATATATAGGTACTATAAGCATTATACACACACACACACACACACACACACACACACACACACACATATATATATAATATAGTATATATACACATAATATATGCTACATAGAGTATATAATATACTATGTAATAATCCTTTCTTCCTCTCCTTCCCCCTCCATTAAAGGTAACCACAACCTAAAATATTTATTTCTGATAGAAATTTCCATCACCTGCAGAAGTGTCACTCAAATTATTTGGATTATGCCCAGAGTTGACTTTGGCTCACATACTAAACGAGTGTTCATAAACTAGGGATGACGGGGAGGTGACATAGAGAGTGCTTCAGGACTAATCAACTTGGATCCATTTTAGAAATGGAAATTTCTCTTCCTTTTGTGAGTAAGTCTTTAAAACCATTGTGCCATGCCTCCACAGCCTATGGGAGTAGGTGTCAGGCATTACTGGGCCCAGAACAATGCCTTTTGTTCAAAGGAACAAAGGGAAGAAAAATACATCATTGATCACCATTTTCTAATAGGAAAATTAATGGTTCTTAGAGTTTATAAGCTCTAGGATTCTTCTCCTTTGGAAGCAGACCCTGAGATGAAGCAACAACCTTTCTGTGGGAAGGAGAGTTAAAAAGTCACCAACCTTGCTTCAAGTTCCCAGAAAGTGGTATCATCTGACATCCATGGATTAGAAGGGTCAGGTGGCACAAGAAAGGGGTCATATTCAACATACTGTTCTGTGTAGCTTAGTAGACTAGGAACAAGCAAAAGAAGCACATATTTACCATCCTCTAGTTTCTCTAGGTATAATCCAACACAACACAAATGAAATAGGTTGAAAGATATTTGACCAAGGAAACCCTACTTATTCAGGACTAGAACAGGAAATTCAAACTTCATACCATTTATAATACTTCCACAATTCCATCTTGTGTATATAAAATCCTTATATTTATTAATGAACTCAGAAGACTGGTAAATAATAGCAGTAAAATACCGATTACCAATAAAAGACTAATAACTAGGCATACACTGACAAATGTCTGACAACTGGTTCCCCCCCAAAAATGTATACATGACACACTTTTCAGTTTAATATGCAATTAACATTTACTCTACCACTAACAAATATATATGTATGTACACACACACACACACACATATATAAAATTTGATTTGTAGTTTGCCAATTCCTGAGGTACAATGTCCACGTTGAAAATTTCACAATTGGGTCTCCTGAGCCAGCAGAAGTTGACTCCAGCATACCTGGGAAGTCATATCCCCTGTTCACCCTCATTTTCCCTGCTAATGAAGTGATTGAGTCACCAACTGACTGAGAATTGAATATCTCTCAAGCATGAAGCATTAAAAATAAGATTTTGAATTTTGATCAAATGATCAAAGCTTCAGAGCTGGAAATGACTTAAGAAGTCATCTATTCTAACTCCCTCACATTACAGGTAAGGAAATTACAGCTCAAGAAGATTAAATAATGTGCCCAAGGTTACACAAAGTAGTAGAGGTAGGATTTGAACCCATGTCTTCTCACTCTGTGTTCAACATTCTTTCCACTAGGGGCAGCTAGGTGAAGTAGTGGATACAGTGATGGGTGTGAACTCAGCAATAACTGAGTAAATCTGAGTATATCACATTTAATCTAGTTTGATCAAGTGCAGCATCACACTAGCTGAATGACCCTGACGAGTCATTTGATCTCTGGTCCGGTTATTGTGAGAAGTAAATGAAATAATACCTAACTTGTAAAGCATTTACCACAATGCTTAGCACATAGGAGATGCTTAAAAATGCTTGTTCCTTTCCATCCTACTGTGGTGGAAAAATACTGTCCGACATATGAATTATGAAGAATAGATCTAAATGTGGGTAGAGGCTAAAATATAGTTCTCTGGCTCAAACAAAGAAAGCCATTTGGTGAAGGAGTGACATAGGAGCTATACATCTTTACAAAAAACTTACCATTTTTGTTTTTAAATTTTATTTATTTTATTCTGAAGAAATAACAGCATTTCCATAACATAGTAGGATGGGGAAAAAAAGATGATTGCACATGAAACTATAAATCCACCACGTACAACTTGCTATTCCTTTTAAATATATAATAGTTATCATGTAACTCTTTTTTCTGTTTTTTTTTCTAGCCCTAGAGATGGCTACTATTAAACACAAATACGTGTATATAGCTAGATATATGTATACATACACATACATGCTTATGCACACATATATAAAATCATTCTATACATACTTCTATTTAACACTTCTTTCTCTGGATACAGATAGTGTCTTCCTTCATATGTCCTTTGTAGTTAATTTGGACATTTATAATAGTCAAAATGACTTAGTCGCTCAACGTTGTTCTTAAAACAATATTGTTGTGACCACATTAAATTGAACCAGAAAACTGGAAGCTTCACTCCTATCCTGGAATAAAGGGATTCAGATCTCAGCCTGTATCATACCTGGAGCTAAACTGAGAGGCTTTCCATACATGTGGGGATCCAAGCAGGAATTATCATTCCATCCAGGCAACTCATCTCCTTTTTCTGCTCTTTCTGAGAAGTCTTGAATTATTCACCTCAGCTTTATCCCATAATACCACATTTGCCTGCTATCTCTGATATATTTCCTTCCTATCTTTAATTTAAGACTTTAAAAGGGCAACATTTTAAAATCCTTACCTATCAGCAACTTTGGACATTTTTAACCGATGTCTGTCTAACTGTATTTGCCAGTATTTTATCTGGAAAAAGAAAAGGATGAGAAACAGTTAGAGGGATGATAGATATTTTCTTCCGCTCACACAACTTCCATTTCCAAATTCTGAATCTGTGCAATGCTGAACTGACATTTGATGCATTCAGTTAAAAAAATTAAATAAAATCAATAGTATCTAAAGCAAGTAACACTCTGCTTCAAGTAACTAATTTACTCTCTAGTACAATCTAGTTATGAGAACTGAAACCAATATGATAATAGTTGAATATCCTATCTGCAGACAAAAAAAAATTGTTAAGCTTTCTGCCTAATTTGATAAAAGAGAGCAAATATCCTTTTTCCCTTAAAGAGCAAATGATTCTTCAACATCCCACTTGAGTAAAAAAAAGAAGCAAAGAATAATCATATTTTAACAAATATTTCATTCAAAAGTGAAATTCATTCATCATTTATAGAGTTCAATCTTTTGTCCAGTTCTGACTCACTGCCTCTGAAGGTCATACAAATGAAACATCACAGATACATGCTTAGAAAAAATATCTCATCTCCAAATCCCTCCATCTGCCTTGATTGCCCCGCCCTACACAAAAAATCACATGAATAAAACTTTTGATTAAAAGGTTTTCCATGGAAACAATTTCTAATAATGCATTGCCTCACATAGATTAAAAATCCATTAGGAAAGGGTTTATAATGCTTAAACTATTGTTTAATACAACACCAAGTTGACTGTTAATAATCCCTCTATAAGCTAATGCCCAGGAGAGTGTTAGGAGGAAGAGAGCCAAATAGAAAGAAATACAAAACACAAAATGAAACTGGCAACTGAAACAATCTAAGGGATCCCATTATTAATGAACTGCAGAACTGGAATGTCAATATAATTCAAGGAAAAAGGATGCCAAAGTCTTCAAATTTCTCAGTTTTTATTCGGTATCACCCAAGGGGAGGTATCAGCCACAAGAGTATGTCAGAAAGTAGAGAGTTATCCCCTAGAATAAAGCATATGTAGTTTGTAGGACTTTACCACTGCCTTAATTTAATTTATCTTTCATAACTGTCTAGCTCTCTAGTTTCTACATAAGTGACTTTTCAAGCAGCCTCCAGATAGTTAATTTGGTTTCCCAAATATTTTGACGCCAGAAATGGGTGTCCTGGGAAAATATCCTCCCCATTAAATGAGATAATATTTGTAAAACCCATTCCTTCCTTTGTCCCTCCCTCCCTCCCTTTCTCTGTCCCTCCCTCCCTCTCTCCCTTCCATGTTTTTTTCAGTTTCTTATGTGTGTGTTTAACAAAAATCAGCTTCCCTCAATCTAATCTCCCCTGAGTGACCTGATAAAATTGAATTCCTGAAATTTTGAACCAGATTTCTAGACAAAGGGTGAACGGGTCACCTACCAAGACAACTAATTTATGAGACTCGATCAGTTCATTGGCTTCTTTTTCTTTCTTTATTAACTTCTTAACTGTTAGGGTTTGCCTCAAAATTCAGAAGCTTTTGTGATGACTATATCTGCATATGGAAAGTTCAGGAATGTGGCTGAGTGAGGAAACAGTGACCCTGCCCCTGGGACATACTGTTCTCTCCATTCCATTTCTCTATGCAATCACCAAAAGGAGAACCTCAGAGACTGAATTTGATAAATGGGGAAGCTACCTCTCTAAGAAGGTTTACAGTCGTTAGACAAAAAAAAATTACCTGATTTAGAACCTAGTCTTCAGAGATTACAGTTGAGAGATATGTGAAGTGTTCGCCATGAACCAGGAGGGCGTTCTAAACCTCCCTTTGGATTCTAGACCCTTTTGGTAATACAGTGAAGCTTACAAATATTTTCTCAGAATATTTTTTTTTAAATAATTGCTAGAAGTGTTAAATTTCAGTTAGACATTAGGTTAGTGAAAATAAAGATCTCTATCTGTCTATCTATCTATCTATCTATCTATCTATCTATTTATATTTATTTTCCCCACCCCACCCCCAATCCAGACACCTTGAAAGTTATTTATGATCTAAGGACCACAGATTAAGTTCTTTTAAACTAGAATTCTGAGAAAGGGACCCTGAATTAGGAAGATGAATCTGAAGAAAAGAGGGATTGCTGAGTGCCCAAAGTAGCCAAGAAGACCTTGTTTTTTATTCTAAGCAGAGTGGTTCCAGGACATCTTAATGTGGAGATGAAAGTCTTCATAGCCAAGGCTTTCAGGGAACAAGATAGAATAACCTGATGGTAGTCTTTTTGCTGGTACTAGCCAATGACTTATGGCTTGTCTAGGAGAATTTGAAAGGCTTTAAGCTAACACATCAATAGCAATTCTTCCCTTGAGGAAATGAAAGCTAAAGAGGTTACATGAGACAATAGTTATAGAGCACCAGCTGAGATTATAAGTCCAGCTGAGCAGTATTTGGGAGCACCTGGGAGCAGGACTGGCAGAAGATTAGTGACATCACATATTAACAGCCCTATAACTGTGGAGTTGTGAGTTGTCCTTCCATGAATATGCCTTGGCTATATGTGTTCTTGCTATATGTTCCTCTTCACATGTGAGTGTTGGCTACATATATTCCTTGTTTGTATCCACTCTTTCCACTGATGTATGCATTTGTGGGATAATATATCCCATGTTCATGGGGAAAAGGTTTTGTTGCTACTTTTCTTACTATATCATTTCATTAAATGCCTTTTATTTTTTTAAAAGGAACTGGGTCTTCTGACTGACTATTAAAGGTAAGCACTTTGGTTGGGGCTTGTGAACTATGGTTTTAGGGTATATGGGCCTGCAGAGTACTTTGAACTCAGGACAACAGTTTTCTATTGGGCCACCTAGCAAATAGGTGGGGGCATGTGCCATAAAGCACTACATCTATACGAAGAACTAAAAGTATGGAACACTAGCAACAACACAATAATAGTTTACTCATGTATTGAGCAGTATTATATCTGTGTGTATTCTCACACATGTATGGACACATGTACATGTATGGATATCTCAAGATTTCTTAAGCTCTGGGTCATAAGAGTCAGAATCATAGAATTAAAAAAGATCATAGGTGATGGTGGTATCAAATTGTGAGCTGTATGGAAATCGTGGCTGAGCCTTTTACATGGCCTCAACTTTGGATTCTTGGGGATATGTGAGAATGTTAAGAGCCTGCAATAGCTATGTCTGTCAGTGAAGTACCTGGGAAAAAATATTTTATTTTTATTTTTAACAATTAGAGAGAGACCTGATGACACAGGAAAAAGTAACTTGAATGGCTCATAGAAGGATCAAATAATATATTGTATATAAAGCATTTTGCTTAAAGCATTACATAAGTGTTACATATTATTATTATTAAGAAAAATAATAAAAGTTTGAATATCACTGCTGTGTCAAATGAGCACATAACTTTAGACACACATTCGTACTACATAACAGGTAAGAGGTACACAGTAGCAACACTTACCAGCCAGTTCTCACTTTAGTATTGCAATAATAATTTATCAAGTCATTTAGAAAGTTAACAAACCTGTTGGTGCAATTCATCTTCTGTTGGAGGTTTAGTTTCTGGTATGGGTGTGTGTGTTGGGCTGTGGCTTCGAATATCATTTTGTAATCCATAGACCGACTAGATTTAAACCAAAACAAGAAACATATTAGCCCTCAAATAAAATTCATATATTTAGTCTTCCTTTGAACTCTTACTTTATATCACCTCTTCAGGAAAGGCTTCCTGTCTTTTAAGTTATGTTTCATATAAAATTTCTAGGGTCAATATCTTGTGTTGAAAAATTGAACCTTTCATTTCTGAATCACTAAGCTCTGATTACAGAGAGTGAACATGAAGAACACAATAAGAGATTATTTAGGGAAGGTAGGAGTATGTAGGAGGTGGAGAGAATACTGAGGATGAAGCTCAGCAACAATGTTCTAAGTATAGACTTCAGGGAATGGAGATGGAAATAGAAGAGAAAACACAATGAACCCATCTAGGGAAAAACATGATCTAAACTTTAAAGAGAGGGAACAGAGTCCAGTGTTAAAGAGCCTAGATAAGAAGGATACCTGGCTATTTGTCATTTTACGACAAAAGAACTGAAACATGATGGGATCTCAGAAGTCAGTTAGTTCAACCCCATCATTTCACATATAAGGAGGCTGACATCCAGGGGGAAATTAAATAATTGCCCAAGATTGCACTGGTTTTAAATGTTAAGGGAAGTTTGGAACCCAGGTCCAACCATCACCATCATCATGTTTCTCCCAGAACCAGGGTTCTTTCCACTATACCGTACTATCCACCTAAGGCAGAATTCAGTCTCTACTTATGTTCTCATGTTTGTTGTTCAGTCATTCATAACCCCATTTGGGGTTTTCTTGGCAAAGATACTGGAGTGGTTTGCCATTTCCTTCTCTGGCTCATTTTACAGATGAGGAAACTGAGGCAGATAGGTCAGATAGCTAGGAAGTGTCTGAGGCTGGATTTGAGCTCATGAAGAGGAGTCTTCCTGATTCCAAGACCAGTGCTCTATCCACTGTGCCATGGAGCTGCCTGTGTTCACGTGGTCCTTTTCACAAACATCCTTAGCTTCAGCTTTCTCATGTGTACTTTAGTACCGTAGTGGGTAGTAAGGTGGCTTTGGAGTCAGAAAGAGCTCAAATGCTTTTTAGCTCTGTGACTTTATTCTTTGCCTCAATTTCCTCAATTACAGAGTGGTGATAATAACAGCTCCTACCTTGCAGGGTTGTTACAAGGACTGACTAAGATAACATTTATAAAAAGCACTTAGCACAATGCCTGGTTCACAGTAGGTCCTATATAAATGCTTATTCCCTTCTCTTCCCCCCAAGTCCATAAAGTTTGGGAATTACCAGAGAAAAATCTTAATGGATACCATTGTAATGAGTGGGCAGCTAGGTGACACAGTGCAAAGAACACTGGGCTTGGAATCGGAAAGACTCATTTTCATGAGTTCAAATCCAGCCTCAGACACATACTAGCTGTGTGACCCTGGGCAAGTCACTTGACCCTGTTTGCCTCAGTTTCTCATCTGTAAAATAAGTTGGAGAAGGAAATGGCCAAGCACTCTAGTATCTCTGCCAAGAAAACTCCAGGTGGGGTCTGGAAGAGTTGTACACAGATGAAATGACTGAATAACAACAAAATTGGAGTGAGTAGTATGACAGCAGGCCTAATGCACCATTTTGCTTGGCTTCAAATGCCTGAAGGTTAATTGTTGTATTTTAAAAGCCAGAGGTGATATTTAGACTGAAGTAATGCCTTACTACTTTTTAAACTAGCATCCGTATTATACTATTTTTCCATCTTTATAGACATTTGCTTTGTCTCTTGGATTAAAAGTAATGCTAACTGGCTGTCATAAATCAGGGCTAAAGTTTAAGAGCCTAACAAAAACCAGAAAACTTAAAAGGAATCAATATATAATAAGTAAATGACAAAAGAATAAAAGTGTAGCATATAGAACTAGCAAGTCTCATTCATTATTCCAGATATATTCCAGAGAAATCAATTCCTTTGGGATCTTCACATGACTGAACTGAATCACTAAATCTTACCCTGGACCTTTGTAGATGTCATCTAAATTGACTATGAGTCACTTTTCCATCATTTTACAAACCTTCTTAACTCTGGAAGGATAGTTGATGAAAAAAAAAGCTTAGACTTTCTTTTTGCTACATTACTTAAACCATGTATCAGATCTATGATTCCATCACCATTTTCCTTTCAAATCAATACAGACTTTTAGGCTGTCATGTGCTATAACATGAGTTTTTATTTCAGAATGACAAACAAAAAGACTAGGTGACTTCGGATTCTTAGCTTTATTTGGGCTTTTTTAAAGAAGATCCTTAAAAATAAACCTCTTTGTGAAGAACAAAAATGAGAAACACAAAAACCCAACCAAAGGTTTATAACCAAACTTTTGTCGACAGCTTCAACAGGATGCTGGATTAAAGTAAGGAAAACCAAAATTATATGGAAAATTATAATATTGTAGATGAAGAAGAAACAAGATGATCCTAAAGGTCCCTTCTAGGTTCAAAATTCTGTAATGGAGGTTCAATGCATGTATAGGCCTCATCAGCTTGTCAAATGACATCTCCATATGGAGATCTCTAGAGAGGAGATGGTTTCTCTCTCCTTAGAAGAAGCTATGGAAGGAAATGGTATCTGTTCACATAGAGAATTCTAAGGAGATGCTTTTGAGAAAATTGTGATGATGCATAAAGGGAAGGCCTTAGAGAGACTGGAACATATGTAGACATTCTGTAACTGATTCCAGTCAGCTAAAGATGTGATAAAGAAAAGGCTTTTTGATTGGCTGCAGAGAGATTCAATGAATCCTGTCAGTCTCAGCCTCCTCCTCTCTGCCTCAGGGCTCTTGTTGACCAGTGAAAGGAGTGGAGCCTAAGACCTGAATTCAAAAGGTCCAGAGGACTTCTTGGTGTTCCATCATGCCTGGATTCAGGTTTGCGGTCAATGCAATACTGATATAGTAAGTTGTGAAAAGAATGGAACCTTCTTCAGCATCCCATCTCTCCAGAATCCAAGTTTCACAGCCAGAGCAACACTGATGACCTGAAGAGTCAGGAGTGACCTTTGGGAGTGACTTTCAGGACCCCCATCCAGGAATAACTCATTTGGCAGTGACACAGTCTTTAGATGTGAACTTGATTGATGGGACCAATTCCATGTAGGAACTGAGCAAAACTTTGAGCTTAATCACAACTTTCCTACCAAGGAAGTATAGGTGGTATAGGATTATCAAAGTTAGTGGTGGTATAGTATTGTTAAAGTAAGTGTTTGTACCTTTGTTCTTGCTATATCTATGAAGTAAATATTCCTGTATAAAATGCTCAGTCTTAATTGGTTAAATGGAACTTGGGTACTAGTAACTGGACCATCGTACATGGGACCTCTACCTACAACCTCTCAGATTCCCTGAAACCCTTAAGGGGAAGATGTAGCCAGTATGGGCCTAAGAGAATGGGGTCAAAGCAAGCCATGTTAAAATTCTACAATTCTAAGAGGTCATATTTCTTAGGCACCTGAAAAATCTCAGTTTATGAAATTAGTTTAACTGTTACATAGTCCACACCAAAGGCATTAGACTTTTGAGGGTGGGTCTCAGGGAGACTGCCAATTGACAATCAAATGACTCAGGGGCTTCTATTTTGACTGAATCCCAAAGTAAGCACTTCAGAGTTCATTTTACTTCCAATGTAAGACAACTGATCTGTTGAGATTCAGAAACCAGAGAAGAGCGTGCAAGAGAATCACAGTTTTAAATGTCATTTTTGGAAACGTTAGGGATGATAGTATTATGCAAGTATAAGAGAAAAGTGGGCTGTTGTAATTATCGGCTTGATGCAGGAGAAAGACCGTTGTATTTGTACTTATAGAATCTACTCCAACCCTGGGTTTGTCACTGCTTTTGCGACTTCAGGTATGTCATTGTACCATTCAGGATCTCTGTTTACTTATCTATAAAATGAGAGAGTTAGACTAGGTAATCTCTGAGGTTCCTTTCGACTCTAAATTTATGATCTTATCAAGTGTAGATTGATCCAATACAGCTTGTTTCATAGACATTGGAGACAAAGAAATTAATTCCCCTCCTCATAGGGGTATTTTGAGGTTTATCTCCATTGTAAGTGCTTTGAAATCCTTGGGAAAAGAAACAATATGCTATGTTGTGGAGGATATGAGATGTTAGAGTCAGCTAATTCCAAATATCATACTCAACTCTTAATCCAAATATTTTTGAGTCTCTGATAATTTTGAAATTTGCAACCTTACCCATATATATGAGTTCATAATTTCATCACTGAATCTTGTAATCATGTATCTCTGCATATGTATACATATTTATGTTCGGTTAATGAAACATACGTGCAACCCAGAACCTCAGTTAAAAATAAAGCAAAAATTGCCTAAGTCACAGGGCTACATTTTGCAAATAAATTAGTTAAAACAGTGTGTTTGACCATCATATATTTGCATTTGAAGTAAGGATCCATATTCAGCTGAGTCTTCTGCAGATACAAAAATACAGTACAGTAGCAAGGATTCTAGATGTACAATAAGGGGGGATCCAGGCTCTAATACCACACCTGACACTAGCTATTTGAAAATGGGCCCTTCATCTCTGATCCTGGGAATAATATCTTTCCGACTTAGCTCACAGGTCTGTTGTGGGCATTAAATGCGATTTAAAAAAATGATATAATAATCATCACAATTATGATCATGATGGTAATTATAACAAGTAACATTTATATATTACTTACTATGTTCTGTACTTTACAGATATCTCATTGGATCCCTACAACAACCCTAAGAGAGAGGGGCTATTATCATCCCCATTTTATAGAGGAGGAAACAAAGGCAAATAGTGGTTAAGTGACTTGCCCAGAGTCAATGAGTTAGAAAGTGTCAGAGGCTAGATGAGAAGTCAGGTTTTTCTGACTCCAAGCCTAGTACTCTATCTACTGTACCATCTGACATTACACACTTTAAATCCTGTATCAATGTTAGCAATTATTACAAACACATAAGTGCATAAACATGTTTTAGAGGTCAGGTGGATTAATCGATAGGGTATTAGATATGGACCAGAAAAGAGCAGCATTCAAATTCCAACTCTGCTTCTTATTAGCTCTTTGACCCTAGAGAACCACTCCGCAACTTTTATAACACGGAAGGGCTCTACTACATTGTTTACATGGTCCCTTCTATTTCTAAGTCTGTGAGCCTATGATCTTATTAATGTTGGTTGGTTGGTGGTTGTCCTTTGTTCTCAAAGAAGACCAAAATGACATCACTATTCTTGAGTCAAGATTCAATGTGTCCAACTGTGGCTGATCAGGCCAGTATGAGCTTGGAATGCTCTACCACAGATCAGACACAAATAGTCCGTGTGAACATTTGGGCTGGACACTCCAAACTTCTGCATCCTGCTTTGAGCTCTTTCAATTATTCTTTGCTCACAGAGCACAGCACCTTCTCTGATATGGGCATGCCATGATGAGCAGTCCTGTTCCAATGTCTCCCATGTCACACAATCAGTTCCAAAGTTCTTGAGAGAGACCTTGAGAGTGTCCTTGTATTGCTTTTTCTGACCACTGTATGAAAGCTTGCCCTGTGTAGGGCATAAAATAGTCTTTTTTGCAAGTATACATTTTACTTTCGAACAAAGTGGCCATCCCATTGGAGTTGCACTCTCTGAAGCAGAGTTTGAATGGTGGACTGATAATAGACTTATCCTTTCCAAGCTAAATATTCTTATTAACGTAATTATTTAAACTGATGATTGTTCTTCCCCAAAAGAATAAACTGGACTTCACAAATTTGTTCGTTGTTTTTCACTACTATGTATATTAGTTAATGTTTGTTCTGGGTCAGTAACACTATACTAATGTACTTGTAAATCAGGAAAATAGAGTAAAGACAACAGAGAAAATTGGGAGGGTTGTAGAAATTATTATTGCTTTGGGAGATAAAGAAACCAGAGAAGGCTGTAGAAATTTCCATATGATTGGAATATCTGATTATGCATACCAGAGAAACATTCACTTGTAGCTAAGAAATTCCCAAAGAATTTGAGAAGAACTATTCATTTCTGAAGTGCATATTTTAATCTCCAATTTCCTTTTGTATCATGAGTCATACTTTAAAATTGGATTTACCTACACAGAGACATTTAAGGTAAATTGTTACTAATATAATCTTTATATACCTGGCAAAAATATCAGGTATGTGGTAATTGACTAATTCTAAATATCAGATCAGGAAAGTAAGAGATGAAGAGAAAGAAAGAGAGGTAGAGGGAGGGGAACAGAGGGAGAACAAGAAAGGGGAAGGGAGAGGAGAGGAAAAAAAGGGGTGGGGAAAGAGAGACCATGAGAGCATGAGGAGGAGGTTGGAAGAGTCTGTTTCTGAGTTTAAAGCCATTCAGTCCATTGTCATACAAAAAAAAGACAAATGGACCATTTAAACTATTTCAGTGCCTAAACATTATTGTTGTTATTTTTAAATGATACTCTTTTTGGTTGGTTCTAAATCTAATAAATTCAATGTGACAGAAATTGTGGAGCTAGATTTATAAAGAGAAGAGAAAACAATTTTTGAATAGTCTAAAATGGAGATATATTATAATAATCATGATGTCACTCTTTAAGCCAATATGGTCAATGACCAGGATCTTGGTGTTGACTCACCCTGGAAATCATCGTGAAACTGATGCATAGGACTGGAGGTCAGGTCCCTTTTGTATGGCTTATTTAAAAAGGGGTGAAAATTTGCATAGCAGCATTTCTAGCCAGTACTTTTCAATCCAACAGAGAAAGATTTTGTATACTATATTGACAAAATATCACTGTGAAGTCTAGTTCCAAAAAAAGAAAACATACGTCTGTCCATTTATGTTCAAGGTATAATCGACAATTCCAGCTGTGGGGCAGAAGCTGCTAGGTATACTCCTATTTTCCCTAGATTTCAGTTGCGAAAATTACCATAGAAGAGAAAACTGTGAACAGGATCGCTTCCCAGTTTCTCAGGAGAGAACAGGAGTTACTTCCCTGAATGTTTTTGGTGAGCTGTTTTTTTTTTGTTTTGTTTTGTTTTAATCTTGCCCTCCATCATAGCTATGAGTGCACTCACGCTATGCCTTTGAGGAGAGTTTCAAAAGCCTGATGGGTGGAGTGACTGGCAAGAAACAAACAGAGCAATGGTTGTTCTTTTTGTCTTGCTTTGCCTTCTCTCCTAGAGGCAAAGTAAAAACTCTTGCTGACTGCTGTATTTGAATTGGTTCTACAGCGATTGCAGAAAGTTGTTGTTTTTTAAACCCAGGTACTGAGGAGAGCTGCCTCGAATTAAAAGTATCTTATTTTATTAAGAACTTTGGCCTCCATTCAGTAGGCCCTTTAGCTATTGTTCAGTTGTGTCCGACTCTTAGTGACCCCATGGACCATACTGTCCATGGGGTTTTCTTGGCAAAGATACTGGAGTGGTTGCCATTTCCATCTCCAGTAGAGAAGCTCATCCTAGCTGTCTCCTGGGCAAACAGAGTTTAAGTGAATTGTCTGAGGTCACACAGCTAGTAAGTGTTTGAGGACATATTTGAACTCGAGTCTTTCTGACTCCAGGTCCAGCACTGTATCTATCGACTGAGTTATTTAGCTGCCCCATCCTTTAGTTACACTATTATATGAATAAAACCCTCAAAAATGCTTAGTGACTCTATCTGGTGGGCACTCTCTGGTGTAGTCCATAACTCAACCAATTAGCATTAATTAAACAACTACTATGTGCCAGACATTGGGCTAAATACAGGCCAAACAAACACAAAAAGTGACACAGCCTTTGACTTTAAAGGAAATATGAAGACTTAAGGAAGAGTCCATGAAAAGGAGTGTCCTGAGCCTAATTAAAAGCCATTAATGGAAGTCTTATAATTTTTACTTCTTATTCACTGTTGAGAACTTTTTTTTTTCTCCTTTAGTTTTCTGAAAGTACCCCTTCTCCCATCATTCTCTTCCTTCATTCTGTGTCTACTTTCTTTCCTCTGACTTGCCTATGCTTACAACTATATAAGATGTCTCCATGCTGATTCTTTCTCCCCAGTGACTAAAGACTTTCAGCCCCATCTCCTGCCTCCTGCCTTTTGGTATTCATTTTTTGCCAGGTCTTCTTAGAGCTGACGCTATACGTGAATGAGCATCCCCACCTCCCATGCAGTTTTACTCAGGACAGTGTGGAATGAGATATTTTTGAGGCTTCAGAGAATAGTACTTTAGACTGATTCCAGATTTCTTGCTTATCCAAGGCAATGAGGCATGGTGGGTAGAACCAGAAAAGTAAGTGTTCAGTAAAGCAAAAAAATATGATGGAGTATTCTGGTTCCTTGTACAAATTCCATTTCTTTGGGAGGGGCATTGGTCGTGGCAGTAGTCATATGGTACAGAGTGCAATCTGCTTCTTTTAGGTATACAAGGAAGAGTGGTGCCCCATTTCCCAAAGAAGCCAAAAGAGGAAGTAGATATAAGGCTTGGAGGTGGTGGTGAGGCAGGTCTTGGGAGAAGGATGTGACTGTTGGAGATGGCTTCAAACTTTGCAGAAATTGTGGATGGTAGGACTGTTGCACAAAGGAAGCATGTCTACATCCTCCCCGCCCCCTCCACTCCCCCAAGAATTTGGCACCCTGGGACAAAGCCTTGTTTACTCTGCCCTAGCTATGGCTTTGGTGAAACATGGGGGGAAAAAGCAAACTTTGATGAGGCTGTAGCCCCAGGGTCTTCCTGTGGATAAGAGACCCCATCACCCTCACTGAGGCAATCAGAACACTTTCTACTTTACCTTTCGAGTTTTGTGAGGGTTCCTCATTCTGGATGATTTTTTAATATCCACTTCGGTTGTGTTTACACAACCAGGCTAGAAATGGAAAATAGAGAAAATAGCTACTTGAGAAAAGAGTTGTTCATCAGCGCATTTCTTTGCATATTAATGACAGCAGTTGGAAACATTGTGCATACACAGTGACAAGGAAAAACACTGGTAGTTCTCCCTAAATTGCCTTAGCAGCTTCTATCAGCCAAAGCTGTTATTGAAACAAAGAGGTTACTCAGTTTTACTTTTTACTCTCTACATTTTAAAACCTCCAATTACCATACAAAATATAATGCTCAGAAAAACACAGACTCGGGTTTGGGATGTGAGTGTAAGGAATTATGATGATAACTTCTCACTCAGCAAGCTCAGGGAGAGAGTCTACACAGTCCTCTAATGGAATAATGCCTTCCTGGCTGACCTCCTGGCATCATCTTCCCTGGAGTGTAGAATGTTTACTTGGTCATGGTATTATTATTTTTAATATTATTATTATTATTATATGGTTACTTGGTTTACCCATGTCGAAAAAACAAAATGACATTCAGTCTGGCCAATTCCAACACTCCAACTCCAGAATGATTTTTTACAGTGGTTGCAAATTCCAGGAATTGAGGAGTCCATGATGGAAACATTTGTTCCTAGGAAACAGTATGTGTGTGGCCACTAGAGTCTGTGGCCACAGTGAGAACTATAGAGAAAAGAACTGGCATACTGTATTCTATACACACAGAAGTTCACAAATCTCACCTGGCCCTTATTTCCCTCTGATATGTCATTCTAACACAGGCATAAATGAGAAAGAGGAGGATGTGAGTTGTCAAAAGCCACCCTTTGCAACCTTCTTCAATCTTTAAGATTCTTATTCTTTTAATCAATGACAATGCTAAATCAGATTCATGACTAATGAGCATTTTCACCTTTTGGCATTGTTCCCAGTTTATGAACAGTGTTGCTGAGAAAGAAAGAGTGCTTTAGGTAAAACTAATCAAGTTTTTCTTTTCTTTCTTTTTTTTTTAATTTAGAAGAGAAAAGAGACACAGGGAAAGGAATATTTATAGGTTAATCAGATCTCAGAGTTAAAAGGAACCTTCTCAATCATTCATGACTTAAAAGCAATGGAAAGTTATTACTGACACTGGTTTGCTTTTCCTTTCCAATTTTTGTTTTGCTGTTTAAATATATCAAACAGTGTAACAACAATGTTGCTAGCAGCTGCTGACCAACAACAAAAGCACACAGGAAAGCTGCTAGTACAGCATCTTTGATCTGCTTTTCTAAGGAAAGCAAATTTAAGGGGTTTACAATCTTACTTCAATTAAACATACATATATTATTCACTTAGTTCAGGGGGAAAAGTCAGCACCCTGAACTTCAGAGCAAATACAAACAGAAATTACAAACAGAGAAAATATAAACAGAGCAAATATAACAAATCAACAGGCAGGCTTCTAGCTGTCTACGCAAAGCTATACATACGTAGTTACCAGAGAAAGAAAAGCACCAACATCTGGGTTTTCAAAGGTGGAGGGCTTCTTAACAGCTACCCATTGTCTCTATACCAACACTCTTCCAATGAGTGAGCCCCAAACAAAATGCTAACCTCAGTGTATATATATATACACTTCTTCAGGGGTCAGAGCACTTCACACCTCTCCAGGGTTTCACACCTCTCATGACCTAATTAGCAAAAGGGTATGGGCCTTTCTACAAACAAAGGCAAGACTGGATTAGAGGCATTCCATTGCTTTAGTGCTGAGAAACACTCCAAAACAAAAGACAACAAAAGGTCCCACTTTGCTTGCCATTTACGAACAGGCATAGCAGAGAAAAGAGGTCAAGTAGGCCCAGATAACTCAAGTCTTCTTACATCTCCCTAAAGCTTTAAGGTGCATTATTAACTTGGGATCCCAACACAGAGAAGGCGAGGAAAGATAGAGAATCAGAAAAGCAGTGGGAATGGTGAGAAGCATTTGGACCAAGTAAAGAAGATTCTTCTCCTAGACAGAGATAAGCAATTAAGGATACAAGTTTATTTTTCTCAAAACTTTTATTGATATGTTTTAGTTTTACAAATCATTTACAAATCATTGCAAATTTGTGAGAAATCTCTTGTAAGACATTAAAATGGCTAAGAAAAATTAACAATATTTATTAGTTGTATAACCCTGGGCAAGTCACTTAACTTCTCTTAGTTTCAGTCTGCTCATTTGTAAAATGGGAGTAATAATAGCTCCTTCCTCATAGAGTTGTGAGGATCAAGTGAGAAAACATATGCAAAATGCTTTGTAAATCTTAGATTTTTACATAAATGTTAGTAGTTAGTATTATTATTAAGTACTTAGTGACAAATAAAAATGTAAGAACAGGCTTTCAAAGTACACAACAGTCTCATACTTAAAATATCAGGAATGCTTTCATCAAGAAGAAATTCTATAGGCAGTTTTCAGATGAAAGAATCAAAGCTATCTACAATCATACAAAAATCTTCTAAATCACTATTGATCATAGAAATACAAATTAAAACAGCTTGAGGTACCACTTCACACCTATCAGATTGGCTACTATAACAGAAAAGGAAAATGATAAATGTTGGAGGGGATGTAAGAAAACTGGGACCCTCATGCATTGTTGGTAGAACTGTGAACTGATCCAACCATTCTGGAGAACAATTTGGAACTATGCCCAAAGGGCAAAACTGCATACATTTTGATCCAGCAATACCACTACTAGGTTTATATCCCAAAGAGATAAAAAAAAATGGAAAAAGGACCTATTTATACAAAAATATTTATAGCAGATCTTTTTGTGGTGGCTAAAAATTGGAAATTGAAGGGATGATCATCAGTTGGGGAATGGCTGAACAAAGTTGTAGCATGTCACTGTGAGACACTATTGTGCTATAAGAAATGACAAGCAGGATGTTTTCAGAAAAACCTGGAAAAATTTACACAAACCAATGCAAATGAAGGGAGCAGGACCAGGAAAATAGTGTACACAGTAACAGCTTAATTGTGAATGACTTAGCTATTCTCAGCAATACAATGATCCAAAGGACTCATCATGAAAAATTCTATTCACATTCAGAGAAAGAGTTGGTGGAGGCTGAATGCAGACCAACGAGTACAAGTTTTCACTTCATTTTTTTCACGATTTATTTTTCTTTTGGTCTGTTTTTTATGGAAATACGTTTTACGTGATTGCACATATATAATCAATATCAAATTGCTTACCACTTTAGGGAGGGGGAATGTAATGGAGGGAGAAAATTTGGAACTAAAATTTTAAAAAATATTGAATGTTAAAATTGTCTTTACATGTAGTTGGGGGAAAATAAGATATTATTTTCAAAAAGAAGAAATACCATTTTTCCTTTTTTGAAGAGATGGAGACATATATATGTGTATGGAACATTACATATACTGTCAAATTCAGTTAACATGTTATTAGGTTTTGTTTTCTTTACTCTTTATTACAAGGGATGTCTCTAGGTGGCAGAAGAAGGACATATTTAGGGGAAAAGGTGCAGCAAAAAGGTAGATACCAATAAATATTAAAACAAACTAATTTTAAAAGAGTTAAAAGGTATTAGAAATGGCAAGCACCAGATAACATCAGAAAAAAAATTAAACTGACTATACCTTAACAGATGGGAAATGTGGGAGTTACTGGTAAATCAGCAGTGTATAACAAGACCATAAGTTTATTACAGCAAACACCAATTAAAAGGAAGGATAAAGATGAAAAGAAACTATGGAATGAATTTCAAACTGATCCACCTGAATTATTTAAACAAGCCATTAATATTAAAAAATAGGAAATGGATAAAGGAACAGATATTACCATTTCCTATCGAAATTTAATCAATATAAACTAAATCACTATGGTGTCATGTGGAAGAGTTTGGAAACCACCTCAGCCAAAAACTTAATCTCATTCCTTAAAAACAGGAAGAAAAATTACATCTCCCAACTGTAGACCAGTGAGCTTAACTTTGCTATCTGGCCAAATATTATAATGTATTACTAAAGGGATAGTTAGTGAATATCTAGAAAAGTAAGCAGTGATCATAAAGGGTTAAAATCCCAGAGTAATTAAAAAAATTTTTTTAGACAGGGTGCTAAACAGTTTGGTTTGGGGAGAGGATAGCATGTGTGTATAGTTTTCCTAAATTTTAGCAAAGCTTTTGATAGTCTTTAAAGCTATTCTTCTGGTAAACACAGAGAGGCTCAAGATAGATGATAACATATTTATCTCAATATAAATTTGCTTTATTGTACAAAATACTAAACATGGATCATGATCATTAGTAGGTCAATATCAAGACGAAAGAAAAAAGCCAGCAGAGTACCCAGGGATGTGTGCTTGACCCTGCGTGGTATAGCATTTTTATTAGTGACTTGGATAAAAGTATAGATGGCTTCCTAATCAAATTTGCAGCTGACCCAAAGCTGGGAGATGTAAGTGATGTCCTGGATGATAGTCAGGATTTGAATAGATTTTGGCAGGCTAGATCACTATATTTAATCTAATAATATGAAATTTAAGAGGGATGAATATAGTCCTATGCCTTATACTTGGGTTTACTTTAAACACACACACACAACTTTACAAGTATAGATAGAGTAGATGTGGCTAGAGATAAGTTTGTCTGGAAAATATATGAGTTTTACTCTAATGCAAGCTCAACCTAAGTCAACAGTGTGATATCACAGCTAGAAAAACCAACGTGATCTTAGGGTGCATTAAAATATGGACAATTTCAAGGATTAGAGAAGTAACAGTAACATTGTACTCTGACTTGGCCAAGCCATATCTGGAGTATTTTGTTCAAGCCTACGAAATGTATCTTAGAAGGGACAGTGAGAAGCCGAAGTTTTCAGATGAGGGTAACCAGAAGTTGTTAGACCTGGAACTCATGCAATAGGAAAACTGATGGAACTGATGACATTTAACCAAAATAAGATAAGACTTATCGGGCAAATGATAACTGTCTCCACTAACTTAAAGAGCTATTAAATGAATGAGAGTGTGTAATTTTTCTGTTTGGCCCTAAATTGCAGAACTGAGAATGATGAATGGAAGTTGTAAAGGAGACATAGATGAGAATCACATAGGATAAAAAGCATTGATGCACTACTGGAAGGAGAGCCTCTATTGATCATACCATAGATTCATTGAAATGTGAAAGTATGATGTTATAAGTTCAATAAAATAAGAAAAAATAGCTACATTAAAAGAGTGGTATAGAGTGATGGACTAATGAGTCAGGAGATCTGGTCTAGTGCCATCTCTCAGGAAGTGAGGTAGCATGGTGAATAAGAACACTTGAATTCAATTTAGAAAAAAAACTGAGTTCAAATTCAGCCTCAGAAGCTTAGCATCTATGTGACCCTGGGCAAGTCACTTAACCTCTGTTGGCCTAATTTTCCTCAACTGTAACATGTAGATAATAATAGTACCTACCTCCCAGTGGTGATTTGAGGACCTAATGAGATAACTGTAAAGCATTTAGTACAATCCCCTGGAACATAGGTGCTTAATAAATATTTGTTCCCTTCTTTTTTCTGTCTACCCAACCCTGCCAATCTCTGCCCCTAATCAACTATAGTAACTTTGAATGTATCACTAGATCTTTCTGGGCCTTAGTTTATTTGTATAATGAGGGATTAGTACCAGGTGATCTAAAGTCTCTTTTTCTTTTAACATTCATTAATTCTAAAATCATAACCATAGTATCCTCTCATCAGGTAGAGGAGTCATCATTCAGCTCCAGGCATTCCTTTATAACACACCTGGTAAATGGTCATTTAACTTCATATTAAGGATTTCTAATGATGAGATATTTGCTGCCTCTTGAATAAGTCTATCATGGTGGGAAAATAATTTAGAGTAAGCACCCCTTCCAATCCCTCTTAATACTGACTGTTTGGTGGCTGCTTACTTTTAAAGCCAGCTTTGTCTCTACCGATATTATGCTTAAGTTCAGGCATCTGGTATTGTCAGAAAACAGACACTTTACTCAAACAAGCCTGTGATTGGTTTTTGATACAGAACTTCTTATAGTATATATCAGGTTCCTAACATGAACACCATTTTACCTCCAGAGAAGAGGAGGAGTAAGAGGAGGATGAGGAGAAAAGGAAGAAGGAAGAGGAAGAAAAAGAGAGAAGGATAAGGATAAAGAGAAGGAGGAGGAGAAGTAAAGGAGAACGGGCAGAAGGAGGAGGAAGAGGGGAAGAAGAGGAGGAAAAGGAGGAAGAGGGGGAAGAGGATGAAGAAGAAGAAGAATAAAAAGAAAGAAAGAAAGAAAGAAGAAGAGGAAGAAGAGGGAGAAAAAGAAGAAGAAGAAGAAGAAGAAGAAGAAGAAGAAGAAGAAGAAGAAGAAGAAGAAGAAGAAGAAGAAGAAGAAGAAGAAGAAGAAGCAGCAGCAGTAACATAAACCAAAGACCATATAATACCTACCACTAGCTGGCACCAAATCCATGGGAAACATAAAATAATCTATGACACTTTAAACATCTCTTTCCAAATAGACATAAATGTCTAGAACACAGTGGGCATTTAATAAATATATGTTGATTAATTGAAATACCTAGGTCCACTTGACATAGGAAAGTATACTTGGTACAGGCATAAAAAAAGAATAGTGAAATATATGTAGGAATTCAAAAACATTTATTGTCTGTGGTTCTCTCTAGCTATGTCAGAGTAGTAGTATCATAACCCTGTTCACAACATTATGTATGTTAATCTAATACAAGGCCCTTTTCAACTCTATCCAAGGGGTTTTAATTCCTAAAGTAACACAAGGATTTCATTATAAGATAGCAGTCCTGTGAGCCTCCAGGATAATTATTAATGATGTACATGACCAGAGGGTAGAATTCATGGGTCTCATGATTGACATTGCATTAAAGAGATAAAGAATATTTTTAGTTGCCTTAGATGTTAGTCATTAATTTTAGTCCAGCATTTTTTTTTGGAGGTGGGGTAGAGAGACAGCAAACTACAATCATTAAATGAATTTGCCACTTCAAATAAAGTTTTTAGACTGCATGGAATTTATTCTCATTGTGATTGTAGTGGAAAGTAATGTGTCTTGAGAACTGGCAGAGTTTGGAATTCCCAAGTTTGAATCTATCCTCTGACCACACTGCCTATGTGACCCTGGCAAGTCATTTAAACTCTCAGTGCCCCAGACAACTTTCTAAAATCATGGATGTTTATTTGCACTTGTAGAGAGTTTATTTATTTATTTTTAACCAGGAATACCCTTTTCCTATTAAACCATCTCCACTCCCACCTCACCAAGAAGAATATAATAACTGGTTTATATACAGTACTTTAAGTTTTGTGAAACACTATACACACTTGTTTCTTCAATATATCTTAAATTATTTGCCACCACCATAACTTCATGCTTCCCCATTCTGTTGCTTGCCCACCTTTGCTTTCTCCTAGCAGTTGAGGTTGGGTAGGGATCATTAGCTCCACCACAAAAGTACGGACTACATTTTCGTGAGGGATTGACCTCTCCTTCACTGACATGACTAGACCCAACCATGATGGATGGCACAGTCAGAAGTTCGTGCAAAGGCTACTTGTGACATAATAAAAGTGAAGACCAGGGTATACATGTCAGATTGGAGTCCTGAGGTCTTCTGACACCACAAATGAGCTCTGTCCAGTTCTTTCTCCTTCCCAGTGGCTGCCACATTCTCTAGTGCTTAAACCCAAAGCAGGAACTACTTTATATAGCTCAGTCTCCATGACCCTGCTGTCTGCCTAGAGACCCAATTCTTATCTTAGAGGCCGTATAACATAATAGATTGAGTTTTGGCAATGGAACCAAGAAACTATATTCAACTCCTGCCCTTAATAATCTACCACTTACTCAATCTTGGGCAAGTCCTTTAAGACTTGCTATGAGCTTTACTTTACTCATGTGGAAAAATGGAATAATAATACTTATAGTACCTATACCACAAGGTTGTTATGAGTCTCCCATGAGTTACTATAAGGAATCTTGAAAACTTTAAAGGTCTATATAAATATTGGTAATAGGAGCTGCATTACCTTATTTCAGTGAATCATGCTCTTACATTATAGAATTGACATGAAGGTGTAAGGGCCTAAGCCAACAACGATTATCCTTTTCAGTAGTACTACTGAGAGGGCACTACTGAGCAAGTTTCCAAATAGTTATCATCTGTTCACTGTCATTAGCCTAAATTCAGTCTTGACTCATAACATATTTATATATCTTTGGGTCTAAAACTGTTGTGAAGAAAAACAACGACTCCATGAGACTTGAATGATTCTTGACTGGCCCTCTGGTTAGAATGAAAGCTAAAGTGTTTCAGGAGGTAAGATCCAAAAGTCTGCAAACATGCTCATACATTAGGGTAAACTTCTTTTAAAGAAATTTTATTTGTATTTTAAAAGTGCTGCTTCAAAACTCTAGAGCTTGAGGACGAAAAGATATGCTTTAGGAAGGACAGTGATATATAGAAGCACACGCAGAGAAGGGTGACCATGATATTCTGAGGAATGGAAATTATGTCATGTGGGGACCAAATGAAAGAACTGGGCTGTCTATTCAAGCAATTAGAAGATTTTGGAGAAGCATGAAAGATGTCTTTAAGCATTTGAAATGCTGATGTTCCTAAGGGAGAAGAATTAGGGACCATGAGTAGATGTTGCAGAAGGTCAAAAATAGGCACAGAGTAAGAGTTGTTGTTGTTAGTGGTGGTGGTGGTGGGGGTGCATTAATAATAGTAAGCCCCGATTCATATGCTCAGTGGAGACTTATTTTTATGACAGCTAAGAATTGGAAATTAAGAGGATGCCTGTCAGTTGGGTAATGTCTAAACAAGCTGTGGTGTATAATTGTGATGAAATATTATTTTGCTATAAGAAATGAGAAGTAGGATAATTTTAGAAAAAGCTTAGAAAGACTCACTGATGCAAAATGAAGTAAGCAGAACCAGGAAAACATTGTACACAGTAACGGCAGTATTATATGATGAAGACCTGTGAACAACTTAGCTATTCCCAGCAATACAATGATCCAAGACAATCCCAAAGGACTAATGATGAACCATGTTATCCTCCTCTAGAGAAAAAACTGATACTGTCTGAATACAGACTGAAGCACGCTATGTTTCACTTTCTTTCATTGTTTTTTTTTAATTCAAGTCTTCTTGTACAAAATGACTAATATGGAAATGTTTTACATGATTGCACATGTATAAACTATATTGTATTGCTTATGGGAAGTAAGGAGGGATAGAATTTGGAACTCAACTTTAAAAAAATGTTTAAAAATTGTTTTAAGATGTAATGGGGGGAAAGAAAATATTATATAAAAAAGAAAATAAAAAAGAGATTAACAAAATTGAAGTAAAAAACCATTCAGCTGAAAGGGAAAAAGAAGACAAAGGCCATCTTCTGAACCTTATAATTGCTTGACTGAGGATAAATTCTTTTCAAAGGAGCCCTACCTTCTGTTGCCCATAAACATGATCTCTTGAACTGGCTTGGGTTTTTTCCTATGCATTTTCTTAGGTTCACTCTCTAGAACATTTAGTTGGCCTTTTTTCTGGTGCTCTAATTGAAACAAGGGGCAGGGCAGGGTGTTCAGGTTTCCCCATCCCAAACTAACCCCCAAGCTGTAATAGTTCATTACAGATGTACATGACAGTGTGGACATGTATAATGGGAAGAGGCAGCTGAAGGACACTGTTCTTGAATTCCCTACGCAGTGTGATACTGGAATTTAGCTTTCTAGCAAGAGATGGGAGATTTTCTTGGAGGCATTAGCTTTGGAAGTTGATATGTGGGTAATCCTAAAATTGAGTTCAGAAACCGTCTCTTCTGGAGAAGGAACATAGTAGAGTAGATAGGACACTAGATCTGGAATCAGGAAGACATTGACTTCAATTCTGCCCCAGACACTTGATAGCCTTGTGACCCTAGTCAACCCACTTAACCCTTCTTTGCCTCTTTTTCCCCTATGTAAAATGAGGAGGTAGGACTGGATGGCCTCTAAGGTCACTTCCAGCTCTAAATCTAGGATTTTATAAGAAATTTCCTGATACAGTGTCCTTCTTAGAGAAAGAAGAGGATAGACCATAGATTTCAAGTAGCATCCTACTTGAAGAACAAAGCCAAAAGTTGTCTGAAAGAAAGGGATTACCTGTTCAGGAGCTCCAACTCATCTTTACTTTTGGGATATATTACTGCTATCTGCTTCTGCATTTGCTCTTGTGTTCCTGTGACCCCTGTGCATTTCTCTGTGGTGGGCTAAATAAAGCTTATCCTATATCTGGTAGTTACATTATTACATTGAGTTTTTGTGTAGAAGTTAGGGACCCTGTCACCTACATTTTGAAAAAGCTAAACAGACTATATATATAAACTTTATTTGAGAGATTTTCCTGAGGGCAAACTCAGGGGCAAAAACCAAAGAAAGAAATTGATCATTTTGAGATCTGACCCCCAGGAATGAACCCAGTGCATGTAAGCCCACAGTATTAGGGAATAGCTACTATTTATAAAAACGACATGTTTGGATTTGTAAAGCACTTTATACATTTTATCCTCACAACAACCCTGGGAGGTCAATGCTATTATTATCCCATTTTAAAGATAAAGAAACAAAGACAGATAACTGTTAAATGACTTGTCCAGGGTAACACAGCTAGTAAGTGCTGTGGAAAGATTTGAACATAGGTCTTCATGACTTCAGGTCCAGAGTTCTGTATATTGTACCACTTGCTGCCTTTTATGGCAATACAGGGAAATAGAAAGGCAGCACCTGGCTTCACTGAGTGATGCCTTTGACCTGGCCTATATAAAATAACACATCCAGGTTAATGAAAGAACTAGCAGATGTGATTGCTGCTGCTGTCGGTGAGCTTTGGATTCACGATCATGTCTTGTCTCAAATATTGGCTTTGACATTTCACTTTGGGACAGTGGGCAAGTTACTTAGCTCCTGAGAAGTCCACTTTGCACATCTGAACAGATAGGGGATAATACTACTTATGTTATATCCCTCACAATGCTAATATGAAGAAAACCATCAATACACCTTCGTTGCGATACAAGTGTGGGGATGTTGCTATGGTTGGCATGGGGCACTCTATCCGTATTTAGACATCTTGGTGGGAATGTCCCTACTGTTCATCCTATGATGAATAACACTTAGCATTATATATGGAATTTACTTCTTTTTGTTTTATTTTTCTTACAATAAACGAGATTGGTTCTGAGCAAATTTAATTGAGATATTAGTATATATTATACGCTCATTTTCCTCTGGCTTACACTGTGAAATTGGAGACGTGTCTCTCTGGAGGAAAAGAAAAATCCCCCTTCATTAGAAACACTAACATCTTACCTAAGCATGTGGCACATTAAAAAAAATAACAGATTTGAAGAAAAACGGATAACTTTATTAGAAATATTAATCATGCTACTCAAAAATAAGTCATAAAATATAAATGAAAAAGAGCTAACTTTTTTTTTCATGCTTGTCACAGATGCTTAAAGTTATAATGGGAAAATAACAACAAATTAAGTAAACAGAACACAATGATTCTGGTGAGTATTATCTGAAAATTTACTGTTTCTTTTATTCCTCTCTCTCCAATAAGCTGTGGCAGGCAGACACCCATGAGTACTATTTGGTTGCTCCGGACTATTTCCTAGGGCTTGGGGAAGTTATTGATTTGGTGGTTGTTGTTATTGTTTGAAATTGAGAAGGCTGGAAAGAGGACAAGGTGGAGATACACAATAAAGACAATAATTTAAAATGTCAGGAGAGTGAACAAATATCGAGTGGGAGGAAGCAACTTTATTAGAACACAGCTATGGAGAAAGGTAAAAATCAGTCTCTGGTTACATAAAATTATGTGTAATCGGGCCCCAACTCATAAATTCTGTAATTTATAAGTAATGTGACATTTTACGCTGGTCCTCACTCTTGTGGAAGCCAGACTGTGGAAGTCAGTCAATTGATAAATATTTATTAAGTACTTATTACGTGCAAAGCACTATGCCAAGTGTTGGGAATTCAAAGAAAGGTAAAAACAGTCTCTTCCCTCAAGGAGTTCACATTCTAATGTGGGATGGGGAAGACAATACTTCAAACAACTATGTAAATATATTTATACACACATACATATATGCATAGATATACACATATGTGTGTTAATCTCAGAGTGAAGGCCCTGGGAGTGAGGAGGAGTGACAACTGGGAAAGGTCTATTGTGGAAGACAGGATTTGAGCTAAGTATTGAAGGAAGCTGAGAAGTTTACATTTTATGCTAGAGACAACGGAGAATGATCGATGATTTTTGAGTGAGTGACATGGTCAGGGTATATTTTAGGAACAGGATATGATATCATATGATAAATATTTATTAAGTGCCAACTATGTGCCAGGCATTAGTGCTAGGAATACAAATAAGAAAGATAGTACCTTCCCTCAAGGAGCTTATAGTTTAATGGGTGAAGATGAGACACAAAAGGAAACTGAAAAGGAGGGAAGGGGGAGTGCTCTAAGGTCCTTAGCTCAGGGACATGATGAAGATGGATGGAGGTGGAGCTGAAACCAAGTGAGCAGCTGGTGGCAAATAAAGAGACAGCTGGCATTTTGAGCCCTCTAGAAAGGGAAGCTGAAGGAGGAGTTTTTTGTTTTACCCTCCAGGCCTCCAATCAGTGAGATAGAAACAACTGCGGGTATTGACGAGGTGTGAGAAGCAAAGCTGACACATTCTCTGTGATGATGAGTCGACCTGGTTATGTGTTTATCTGGTGATGATGAGTTTATACTGGGCAGGGCATAATGAAGTTGATGGTAGAGGCAAACCAAATAGAGTAGCTGGTGAATATTAGTTTGATAGCTGTAGATGTAAAGGAGAGAGACTAGAAGTACACAACAATCAGAAGGCTATTCAGAGACCCTGGAGGTGGGGATAGCTGTTAGAAGACTATTGCAATAGTCTTGGCCAGAAGTGATCAGGCCTGGACAGAGACAGAGGTTGTGTGAGTGGAGAGAAGAGGAAAAATGAAAGAAATGGTGTGGAGGAAAAATTGACAAGACCTGACAATTTATGGATAGGAATGTTGAAGAAAAGAAAATAGCCAAGACAACTCCAAGACTGTAACTTTGGCAAATGGAAGGTTGGTGATACCCTCAACAGGAATAGGGAGATTTGGGTGAAGGATGGGTTTGGAGAAAAATATAAATTCTTTTTCGGACCTCTTGGTATTTAAGACTCAATGAGACGTCCCAAAAGTTTTCTGAGTCCTCTGGATTCTATCTTCACTCTATCTTTTTCATTCATTCCCTCCTTTTATTTCCACCACCACTACCACCACTACCACCCTATATTAGGTACTCATTAACCTCTATTATGGTCCTCACTTTATCATTTAACTTGAATTATATTTATTTGTATAGTTTTCTTCTTCATTGTACCAGGCGCTAAACTCCTTGGCTGTCTTATTCATCTTTCTAATCTTATAGCATTAAGCACAATTCTTTATCTATAGTAACTACTCAACAAATATTTATTGAGTTGAATTATCGCTGTCTCAACCTTAAGAGGATGTTTTCAGAGAATCATATATTTAGAGTTGGAGGCAAAGTTAGGGGTCACCTAGTCCACTCCTCCCTCTCATTTTACACATGAGAAAACTGAGGTCCAGAGAAGTTAAATTATTTGCCCAAGGTCACATACATGGGACAAGTAACAGAGCTAGAATTTGAGTGCAAGTCTTCTGACTCTAGAACCAATTCTCTTCTCATACATGTATGCTTGTACTTGATAAAAATGGAGTTCTAAACTGTGAAGCTATCCATATAATTGTTGAGCAATAAGTAATTCTACATATATGCATATGGAAATATGTATATATGTATGGAGTCTCAAAAGTCTTAGTGAGATTTTAAGCATACATGCACACACAAACACATACACAGTTATCCTTCTCCAGAGGCATATTGGTATTAACACTATAATTCTGTAGATTTTGATTCCCAGTGTGGGAGCTATCAATTGAAGCAAATGCCAGGAATTAAACAATATTCCAGCACTTTCTAATTTAGGAAATTTGAGTCGAACAATTGAACAGCAAAATCCTCAGTCCTAAATAATACCTGTTTCTTAGTCAATGTTCATAAGGCTGTGAGGGCATTCATTGCTCTCAAAAACCAAACTTATATTTAAAATATAGTCTTTTCAGAAACTTTGTATGCTTGGTTTTGCTTTCTTACTTTTCCCTCTGATTTATACCCTTCTTGCCATTTCTACTACTCATATTAGGAAAAAATCCCTAAATCTGTGTAATTGCCAGAATGGAGGAGAGATGTTACACCAGATATCTCGAAGAATATTGTGCAGATAGTGCTATTCGTGAGTACAAATATCATTAAGACCCTGTAGCCTGAATACAGAATGTGGTATTTGAGGCACTGTATCTAATAAATGTGAACACAGGTATTTATTCTACATGTGACAAAGAGATAAAGGGAGTTCATTGAGATGTTACAAATCAAATTTTATACTATGAGTCCCTGAGATGACTCAAATCCTTAAAACTTATAATTCTTTCTTCTTCTTCACCTATTACATTCAGTCAAGTGGCCAAGTCTGGTCTATTAGACCTTCACAATTATATCTGCAACCATCCCCCATGCTGTCAACTACCCGGAGATTTGTCTTTCATCATCCTCTTCTCTGAAGTAATGTGATAGCATTCTAAACGGTCTCCCAGCTTCCAGTCTCTGTTTTCACCAATTCACAATTCACAGATCTGCCAAACTCTTCCTAACGCTTAGCTCTGACCATGCCATTTTCCTTCAGTGCCTGCTTATCCACAGAAGAATAAATTGTAAAATAATGTAAATGTAAAAAAATGAAAAAAATTAAAAGTATAGATTTTTATGGTATGCCAAAGGAGCAGAATACGTTACATGCTGAATTCTTGGTTAGGAAGTCCCAAGTACAAACCCTGTCTTTGATACTGAATAGCTATGTGACCACAGGCAAATAACCACTCTGTTTCTTCATCTATCAAATAGGATCATAATACCTGTAATGCTTACCTCAGATGACTGTTGTGAGGTCAAAATGAGAGAATGTATATAAATCATTTTGTGAATTGCACTACAAAACCCAGGTATTGTTATGGTTCTAATCCACACGAACAGCCTGATTTTACATAACTCCCTTCCTAGGACTTCATGTTTCAGGCAGACTTAATTTTGTAGCTATTCCCTAATCGCCTTTTTCACTTTTTACACCTCCATACATTTTCTCCAGATCTTCCACTCTTGGAATTCACTCCCTTTCATGTCTCTGTCTTAAAATTTTTCTCTTCATTCAAGGGACAGCTCAGGTGCTACCTCTTCCATGAAGCTTCTTATGATCCTTCAGCTAAAAGTGGTCTCTTTCTCCTCAATATTTCCTGTATCATTTTGTCTAGATTCCTCCTTTAACTCTACCATGAATGATGTTGTTTGTTAATTATTTGTGTATATGTCATCTCTCCCTCTGGCTATATTGTTTTTCTTTTCTCTATCCTCAGTGCTTACAACAATACCCTTTAAAAACTAGAAATTTAATAAATATTTACAGAATAAATTAGTGTATGTCTAAGTGTATATGTCTCTACGTGTGTATGCACACAACACAGTTCAGGTCATGACCATACCATGCCTTAGCCTGTAATTTTATGAGTTGCTATGGTAAAAAAAAAATCATTACTTAATGGCAAAACTTCTGATATGATCCTCATCTAGGCTACATCTCTGATGACAGATACAGTCTTCCACTGCACCAACACTCAAGGACTTTTTAACCTTAGTAGGATCTGCCAGATCTTATGCTCTGATGAAGCAATTTTTAGGAATCCAAGGTCATCTCTATGCAACTATCAGGCAGTTTAGTAACACTTCAGTGCAATATACATAGGCACATATGTGTGTATATGCGCATACATAAACATGCATGCATATATGCACATATATACAAACATACATAAACATCATATCTGTGTATACACAGTCACATACGTATGTATATACACACATTATCTACATGTACGTATATGTATGGTTACTTTTTGTTGTGCAGTTGTTTCAGTTGTATTTGACTTTTTGTGACCTCATTTGGACTTTTCTCAGCAAAGATACTGGAGGGGTTTGCCTTTTCCTTCTCCAGCTCATTTTATAGATGAAGAAACTGAGGCAAACAGGGTTAAGTCACTTGCTCAGGGTCACACAGCTTAGTGTCTGAGGATGGATTTGAATTCAAGTATTCCTGACTCCGGGCCCGGTGTTCTATTCACTATGCTACATAGTTGCCCAAGTTATATATAAATATTCTCTGATCAGAGAATTTTCTGTCCAAATTAATATGGTCAAAGAGTGAAAAATCTGTTTTTGAGGCTTTGTTAATTTCATTTGCTTTGGTCTCCTATATCAGTTGAGGATGAACTGACTGGCTTCAATTGGTGTGGATCACAGCCACTCATTTGTGCTCTATAAAAATACTGAGCCAACTGCAGACTTTGCTCTTTTTCATCTTTATCTTCTTTGCAGGTCAGACCAAACAGCTCTAAGAGTAAGTAGGGTAATGATGGGAAACTCTGTGTACAATCTCTCCCTATGGCTGCCTTGGGAAAGCAGGACATTGCAGTTATTTGTGGTCTTATCCTCAAAGTTCAAGAGGAAAGATTTTGGACCTCCTAGACACAAAGTTTCTGGACTGAATACTGAAGAGCCAGTGGCATATCTCAGTTAAAGAGCTGGTGGGTCCTGGAAAGAGAAACTCTGTGGCTGAGTAGTGGAAGTTCCTGAACTCCACCCTGGTAGAGGAGAAGGAGGGGTTTCCTGGATATTATCAAGTTCTTAGAGAGTTTGGGGACACAGCGTTCTAGAGAGAGAAGCAGCATTTTTGGGTAGCACCAATTTCTAGTGAGAGCAGGAGGAACATCAAGGGCCCAAGTCATAGTATGATGGGATGCATTACTGGTTTTGCCCTCCACTCTTACCTTGAAGTTTTCAGCCAGTACAGGCCCAATGGGAAGTGAGATGTCTTTCTAGCATTCTTTTCACTAGTAGTCCAAACTCTTAGGATGGAAGTGAAAGTTGAACTTATTAGAATAATGGGAGGATGGGGTTGCCTCCAGCAATCCCAACTTATTCTTCTTCCAAGAGGACTACAAACCATAGGGTGGAACTATGAGTCTAGGGAACTGACTAGGGTCTGAAGGGAAAATAGAACTCACAAGAGGAGAAGAAATTGTGTCATTTGCAAATAAATAAGTCTTTTTCTGAATTTTCGATAATGGTAAAATACAGCTTGTCCTGTACCTTATATAAATTATTACATTGCATAATAGCATAAGAGTTTTGGCATTATCCACATCTGTGTAAAACCAGATAGGAGTGATATTCTGAAATTTTTCCAAGAGAACTCTGGATAGTCTTAAAAAGAGATATAATTCTGGGATAATAACCATCCCAAGATAAAACCTAGTTTAGGTTATCATAAAGCTTGGGATGCTGAGCCATGAGTTACAGATATATATTAAATTATTTCAATAAAAAGAGTAAAACATTACTGTAAATATAAATTTTTCATTTAATACTAAAATTAAAAAATCCATATCTAGATTATGCAAAATATATTTTAAACATTCACTTCATAAATTGAAGGGTTCTTTAAATGTCATTTTACATGTTATTTTTCATTCAGTTAAATACTACAAACTATAGAGTAGGGGCAGACACCAGCCAATTTCTTTACTTTGGTCTTGTTATAATAAAATAATTTTTTACTCATATCAACTAAATATCATTACCTTCACAGGAGATTTTTACATAAGTCCCCACTAATTTTATTTCTAGAGAATTTTACTGCTAAAATCATTAGTTTATTTTTAAAATTTTTGATTTTCCCCCTAAATGTCAAGAGCACTTTGATAGCTTCATGCTTTCATTTTGCAAAAATTTTTACCAAAATTAAGATTGTGGTATTAGTGATCTCTCCTCTGATCCAAGTAAAATAATGAAACCTATTTAAAAAACAAAGCAATGAACTATATAAAACCCAACATTTTCTTCTATTTAAGGCTTATTTCATTTTTTGGTGAGACATGGACAAACCTGATTTACTGTCATTTCTGTGAGTAAATGCAAGAAATGACCTTTGTTTTCCCCCACTTATTCTAAAATCAAGTCTATATTCCATCAGAATTTGTGATGATCAGTGGAACACAGCAAATAAAACATTATACACAAGACTACAATAATTAAGTTAACATCATGGACATCACTAAGGAACAGGCATTGTAGACTGCCTGTTGATAGGTGGCTGACTGGAAGTAGGCTTATTGCAATCTGTCATGCTCCAAGACACAGCAAGCAACTACCCTAATCCAGGTGTGGGGTTACTGGAACCTTCTAACCAGGAAATTAATTGAGAATGACAAGAGAGGTTCTTAATGACTGTATCAAGGCAGGGCATGATTTGCCTTCTTTGTCGATGGTGTTTTCATTTTATAGGTTTTAAGAAGTAAGAGGTTTGGGGGTAGCTTGGTGGTGCAGTGGAAACATCCCTGGGCCTGTGGTTGGGAAGACCTGATTTTAAATCCAGCCTCAGACACTTACTAGTTGTATGACCCTGGCAAGTCATTTAACCCTTGTTTGTCTCAGTTTCCTCCACTGTAAAGTGGAAATGATAATAGTACCCATCTCCCAGGGTTCTTGTGAGGATCAGATGAGATAATAATTATAAAGAACATGACATAATGCCTGGAACATAGTTAGTGCTATATAAATGGTAGCTAATATTATTCGTGAAAAAGTAAAATTAGAGTTGGTCCACAGACCAGTAGTTGTTAAACACTGATTTAGTTCATTCCCTACTCTCTCACCCCACACTTTCAATCAGAATTATTCACAAATAATCTCAGGAAGAACAGTACTAGGCAAACAATAATGCTTCAATAAATCAGGAACATAGGTTAATTTTAGATAATATACAAATGGAAATGGCCAATATGGGAATTTCTTTACTTGATTATACATATTTGTTACAAGAGTTTTGTTTCTCTTTCTTTTTCAATAGGGGTAGGTGGATGGAAAAGAGGAAAAATAGATTTTTGTTTATTGAAAAAAACGTAAATAAAAAAGTATTCAAATAGGTTTTGAAATCTTACCACAGCTTGTTAGAGTCCCCAGCTTGCTGGGAGTCACCATAATAGTGCATTATTACAATGTACAATTGAAATATATATATATATATATATATATAATATTACATATATATGTATGTATTTCTATAATTACAAATATACAATGACTTAGCTGCTGGTACCAAATGTTATCTAAAGTCTATTCAGCTCAAAGTAACTACTATTCTCATATACTTTCTTTCCACCCTGTACAGGTATCAAACTGTCATAGAGGGCTAGAACCTTAGTATTTTCGAAACTTCCACACCCAAAGACTATAAAAGTATAATTTTTAGGAACAGAGTCATTGTACCAGAGTATAATGGAAAGAGAATTGTAGTGGGAGTTAAGAGACTTGAGGGTTGGCCCTACCTCTGTCATTTACTGGCTGTATTCTTGAGTAAATCCCTCAGCTACTGTAGGCCTCAATAATTTCTCAGATCTCAATAAGTATCTGCCCTGCTGCTATGCAATCTAGATCTCTGGATATTGTCATCTACCGCTCTATTGCATCTTAAGAACTCCTGGACTTTGTCATCTACCCACTGAAGGTCACTGGGCTTTTTCATCTCCCAACAGCTGAATCCTTATGCCTCCCCTAATTAAAATGATAGCTCCATCAGAGCAGAGATGTTTTTCTATCTGTATCTTCAATGCTTAGCATTATGCTTGTCACATAGCAAGAAATTAATTAAATGCTTTTGTATCCTATTCCACTTCTAAAATGAAGGGATTGGACTTTTACCTTGAACATTCTAGGACAACTTTTCTCTTCACTGTATTCAACAATCCCATAGCCCTTCTAATTATTCCATATCAATAGAATATACAATCTATTTAGAGACAAAAAAAGGCAAAGAATAAATGTTGTAGCCAGGAAGCTAAAAAGAGCCATTTATGTTCAAGAATGCTCATGAAGGTACATTATATCAACTCTGTCAAAATATTTTCCATCCAGAGAGAAAGAGATGAGTAATAAGAATAAATGCTATTCCCTGTCATGACATGAAGAGAAGATTCAGGTTTGGATTAACTAATGGTTTTCTTTCTTTTTTTTTTGAGCAGCTATCAAAAATGTCAGAGATGAGAAGACCAAAAATTCTTGTGGAAAGGACAGAAAGTATAAATATGGCCCATATTGGGTAATTATAGAAAAAAAGAAGAGTTGGCCTTGCTGACCATGGCATAATTTCTGCAAGTCCACTGTGGCTCAAAGCAATACACCATTTCTAGTTAGGATGTTTCAATCAATCACCTTATTACTCTAATCACCACTCTCTTTGACTCTAATAACCATTTTCATAGGCTTCATGAAACTGCCAACATCCAATTTTAATGAAATTTATAGCACAGGAAGAGAACTGACATATTACAAATGAAACCCCCTCTAAAATTAAGAGTGTCTAAGACCTGAGATTGCACACATAAAAAATACACAAGCTGAGCAAATCCACAAGGCAAAAACCCATGATCTAAATATACTGAGTGTAGGAACAGTACTGGAAGTTTCCTGGTTAAAATTCATGTTTGTGACCCTTACACAATGCAGTGGGCTCAAGTCTTTGTGGCAGTTTTTCTAACTATCTAACATGTATAAAAATATTTATCTATCTTTCAGACATGGCAATACTAGATCTGTGTAGATTCTTTTTAGAAGCTTGGTTGGGTGGGGGGAAGCCCTTCCAGAGTTGGGAAACAGTAAAAGCCAATTTTTCAAACTAAATGTTTTTCATTGTACTCAAATTATTTGAAAATTGGAGATCCAAATATAGTATATACGCACAGAAGTTCATGAGTGTGTATAAATACATAATGTACACATTATGTATTTATACATACGTGTATATATACCACACACACATGTACATACATGTAGATTATCTCCAAAATGTCTTGAAAATTAGAGATCTATGTATGGTGTATATGTATATTTGTATACATATATACATATCACATATATGTATAAATATATGTATTTATGAATATAATATATACCATACGTACTTTGAGTTTTCAACATATATACATGTATAACATATAATAAACTATTGAATAATATAAATTTAAAATCAATAATATACATGTTTTATATACCTGTATTGTACAGGTATATATAATACATATACACAGCGTACCCTACTTTGTATGTATTGTGTATGAATGTGTGCATGCATGTGTCTGTGGGGCATGTGTATGCATGTATATTGTATGTATATATGGTTTTTACACACACACACACACACACACACATATTCTTAGTCACCAGAATATCTAAATAACTGGAATATCTTGACTATACCAGATAACAGAGGTGCTTTTTCATGAAACTGTGCCCTGTGGCTTTTTAAATAATACTTATTCCTAAATGGTTGCTAAATGAATAAATGAATTTTGTTGCATTAATTCAGACCACTCTGATGTCTCAGCCACTTCCTGGTTATTTCCAAGCCAGGTTGCCTGCTCCTCAGTCACTACCTCTCCCCACTTTCCCGACTGAAGGTCCCATCATTCCCATGAGACCCTGGATTCTGATTTGTAAACATTCCACTTATTTCATCCCATCTCCAAGCCACTTCCCAAACATTTGCCTCTTATGCTACCTGTATACCTCCTACTTTAAGCTCTGATAACAGTAATCAAATCAACAATACCACTTCTATATATAGGATCAATCATTTGCCCTATTACTCCAATCACCATTGTCTCTGATTTCCTTGTCCTAGACACTACTGTCACATCCAGACATCTGGCCATTACTCACCTGTACATGTAATCTTTCTCTGTTAAAATGTATGCTTCTTGAGGACAAGGACTGTCTTACTTGTTTACATTTGTATCCTCAGAGCTTAACATGGTGACTGATGCATATTAATTACTTGTTAAATTATTTTCATCCATTCATCTTTTTCAGTTGGCTGGAATACCAATAATAGCTGATATTACTGAAGATAGCAATAAGCTTGGGTACAGAAGAGTCATCTCTGAGCAAGAGAAGGAATCCTTTGTTCATATGCGGTGTTGTTCAGTTGTTCAGTCATGACTGACTTTTTGCCTGTGGGCCATACTATCCATGGAGTTTTCTTGGCAAAGATACTGGAACGGTTTGCCATTTCCTTCTCCGGTGGATTAAGGCAAACAAGGGTTAAGTAACTTGCCTGAGGTCATACAGTCAGTAAGTGTCTTAGGCTGGATTTGAACTCAGGTCTTCCTAACTCTAGATCTAGCATTCAGCTATCTAACTGACTCTTTTCATATTGGGAACCCTACCCCTGAACTTTTCTTCCTGACTTACTTGCTTTTATTCAAATCCTACCCATTCTGCAGGGTTTAGATCTACTCCCATTATCTATACCACTATGGAACTCTTGCCTCATATTTTAGCTGCTAGATGACACTGCCTCATATTTTTAACTATTGTCTCATGAGCATTAGTCTTATCTCCACACGTAACCCTTTGACATCAGGGTTCCTGTCTTATACTTCTGGAGTCTCCACAGCAATGAAAAATATTGAAGGCAGAGTAGACACTCAATAAATTCAACTGAACAAGCATTTATTTAGTGCTTACTGGCAGACTACTGTGTGCAATTCTTGGTTTAATTTTTGTGAGTATCCAGATTTAAAAAGGCTGCTATAATAGAATCACTAAAGCTGCACTGTGTACAACTCTTAGACTGCTTACAATCATGTGCAAAAATATATGTGCACACATATACACAATATATGTATACATGTATGTATATATGCATATATATACATACATATATTTAGTTACGTATATGAAGGTATCAATATGACATAGAAGGAAAGTCACATATGTTCAAAATCACATGATAAGATTAAACCCATTGAGTGGCACAACCTGAATTTTTCATGTCTCTTAACAGTGAATCTCAGGCTTTTGCCACTCTTTTATAGCTAGCTGCCTGCAGATGGGTAGATAGATAGATAGATAGATAGATAGATAGATAGATAGATAGATAGATAAGTGGACAGATAGAAAGACAGACAGACAGACAGATAGATGCTAGAGTAAATAAATACATAGATAAAACTGGCAGTATGCAAAGCTTATGAATAAAGAGAAGTAGGAAGGGGAAAGTGAAAAAATAATTTTCAGTCAGTCAACAAGCATTTATCAAGTGCCTGCTATGTGCCAAGCACTGTAATAAGTACGGAATATACAAAGAAAGATTAAACACAGTTCCTGCCCTTGAGCAACTCCCAATTGAATGAGGGAGACATCATGCAAATAGTTATGTACAAGCAAGATATATACATGATAAGTTGGAAATAATCAACAGAGAGAAGACACTAGCATTAAGGGTATAGTGTGCATGCATGCGTGTATGTGTGTTTGTGTGTGTGTATGTGTGTGTGTAGGTGTGTGCCTTTTTAATCTATCATGCAACTCTATTCTATTCCTGGGTATGAGGACTATTATCTCCCCCTCATTTCTGCTCTCAGTGGTTCTAAACTACCCTTCTCCATCTCTATCCCGCCCCCTTTACCACCTTTACCAAATAAGGAATTTACTTAACTTTTGACTGAGGCTTTTTTAGACGATTGAAAGGAATATGTCAAAAATCAATAGCATTAGCATTCTTTTTAGTGAAGTTCTTGTCACAGATATTAGCAGGAAATCTACCTTTATATAGTGCCAGCCCATTAATTCCTACTGTCTGGCATGCATGTTTTCCCACAGTCAGCTTTCACTTACCCTCCCCCAATTTTGCAAAATGAAAATTTTAATGGTGATATTTGATAAGGTGTTATATTAGTAACTTTGTTTGAAGGCAATTTCTATTTCTATGGCCTCTTGGGTATATTTCTGGTAAATTTTTAAAAAGCCACTATTCTCTCCTACACACAGGCAACGGCCTAAGTGAATAGAAATGATGCATGGAGTATGCTGACATTTTGAAAATTGACTTAAGTGAAGTAGCATAAAAATATATTGTTGAATGTTTTCAGCCTAAAACCTAGTTGTTTGCAACTTAAAAACACACCAGGGCTTCAGCAGATCATAAAGTGACTCTCCTTCTGAAACTCTCTAAGATGTTTTAAAAATTTAATTTAGTAAATATTTAGTAAAAATTTAGTAATAATAAATGAATTAAGTATTTGTTAAATTCTTACTATGTGCAAAGCACTGTGCTAAGCACTAGTGATAAAAATAGAAAAAATAGGATGGTCCTTGATCTCAAGGAATTTACATTCTAATCGGTGAGACAACATACACAGATACATATGTATGTATATATGCACACACATATATACACATAGGTGTATGTGCATATGTGTGTGTGCATAGCTACAAGTCAAAGTCAAATGGAAAGTTTGGTCCTTATGGTCCCTAGAGCAGATGTTAATGACCTTTTAAAAAAGTCATTTCCACTGATAAAATCATATTAGTTTCTTACATTGAATCATTTCACAGTGCCCAGGATTTTAATAACAAAGAACTTTCTTTTTGAATCTTCTGTTGCAGCAGCAGGAACAGTTAGTTGCCAGATTCCATCTCCACAGGGGTTGTTTCCCAGGATGAAGGCTGTAGTTACTGGGTAAGAAGTATACCTGTTCTGAGCATTGCACACAGTAATAGCAATATTATAAGAATCAATTGTGAAAAATTTAGCTACTCTGATCAAGACAATGTTCCAAGACAATTTCAAAGGACCCATGATAAAAAATGCCATCCACCTCCAGAGAACTTATGAACTCTGAACGCAGGTTGAAACATTCTTTCTTTACTTTATTTTTCTTGTTTTATTTTTTGTCTGTTTTCTTTCACAACATAGCTAATATGGAAATATGTTTTATATGACTTCACATATGTAATCTATATAAAATTGCTTGCCTTCTTAAGGAGGGAGGAGGGCTAAGAGGAAGGGAGAGAATTTGGAACTGAAAAATTTTAAAAATAAATGCTAAAAGTTTTTTTACATGTATTTGGGAAATATTTAACAAAACAGACATATATGTATATATACATACATGTACACATACATACACATATGTGAATTATAGATATTCCAAAGGTTCTTGGGTTCAGGATCCTAGGTTGTCTCCATCAGGGTCTGAGGGGAGACAATGGTCAAGGTGGTGGTGGTGGTAGTGGTGATGACTTGTCTGGTACATGCTACCTCCTGTCTCTCCTTCAGAGTGCCCTGCTGCTTCAACTAGGCTGGCTTGCCTATCCTGTGGGTGGCATTGTTTGGCAACTGATGGAATGGTTAGCCTCTTCTCTCTGGACTCCTTGTCTATCTGCCTGTTCTTGGCAATTGGTCAGTGGTTGTTGGTGGTAATGAGGAAGGTTGACTCCTTCTCCATAATGATTTTACCTCTCAAAGAGGACCAAATGGGGCTTAATTGGTGGTTTGAGGGACACTGCTTTTCCAAAGGCTCTTGGGTCCCAGGTCCTGGGCTATTTTCATTAGGGTCCAAGAGGAGATGGTGGTCAAAGTAAAAATGGGTGTGGTTGGACTGGCACTTGTTCCCTCTTGTCTCTCAGAAGAACTGGGTTCAAATCTCACTTCAAATCCTTTTTGGCCATGTCAGCATGGGCGAGTTATTTAATCTCTGTGACTTTCAGTTTCCTTATTTGTACTGTGGTTACTGTGAAAAAAATAATCACTTTGTAAACACTAGGTATGTATACTTAAAACATTTAATTTGATGGTGCGAAGCACTCCACTGAGCAAAGGGATGGAATTCAATTCAAAATTTATTTAGCTGCCTGCTTTGTACAAAGCACTTTGCTAGGCACTAGAGGGGTAGAGGGCAAGGAGACAAAAGAGATAAATAGACAGGATCTTAGATTATGGTCTAGAACAGGGAACAGATACACATATAGTGATAACTGCATAGTATTTTAAAGCATACAAAGTACTTTACAAACAAATAATCTAGAGAGGTAGGTGCTATTATTACCTCCATCTTACCGAGGAGGAAACTGAGGTTAAGAGAGGTTAAGTGTCACACAGGGCCACACAGAAAATAAATGCTTAGGGTCATAATTGAACTCAGGTTGTCCAGATTCCAAGGACAAGCACTCTATCTACACCACCTAGCTGTCTGAAGGGATCTTGGAGAACATATTATCCAGCATCATTTTGCAGACAAGCAATTATTGAAGAGAGTGGAGATGGTGATAAAAAATTTATACAAAAAGAGGAAAAATGGAAAACTTTCCATGCAGGGTTAGAATAAAATGAGTTGATTTGCTACGCTGCCAATAGTGCCAGGAAGGTTTGATGAAGTAACAAAACAGTGGGGAAAGGAACCAGCAGGCCTAGTTGAGTTCAAGCTCTAGATGAGAGTTTATTTATGAAAACTATGTAATAAAATGGGCAGCTAGGTGGTATAATCGATAGAATACCAGGCCTAGAGGCAGGAAGATTTATCTTCCTGAGTTCAAATCTCATCTCAGACACTTACTAGCTGTGATACTCTGTCACTTTACTCTCCCTAAATTTCCTCATCTGCAAAATGAGCTAGAGAAGGAAATGGCAAACCACTCCAGTGTCTTTGCTAAGAAAACCCCAAACAGGGTCGCAGAGAGTCAGACGTGACTAAAAAAGTGACCGAATAACAACTGAAAACATAATAAAATGCAGTGGCATGCCAGATTACACTGGTAGTGAAGATTTCCTTTGCTAAAGTATGTGAGAAAGTAAGAGTAAAAATGCCATCTTTAACATGCAAACTCTGTAATAGGCAGCTATCAGGCCCCAGGCTTCAATTTCACCCAGTAAGTTTCAGCAAGTGAAAGAAAGCAGATTTCATCCTAATAAGTTTCTATCCCTATTCCTCACATTTCGGTGCATTAAATACAAATAGGTGAAAACAGAGCTAGGGCATGAAAATCATCCTCCTTATATTTAGTTGATCTATTGGAAGGTCATCAGTCCCTGCCTAGGAAAAAGTTATGAGACATTTGGAGCTCATCTTTGGTGTCCCAGACCTCCCTTCCATTTTCCTGCTCCTTTTTCTGTGATGAAAACCTCTCCCTATAAGGTGCCTCATGCCCTTATGCTCTCTGTCCTTACCCTCATATCAAAGACTTCTTTGAAATCCTTCAATCAGACTGAAGAGTAGGTGATTTAAGTTAAGAGTAGGTGAGTTCGAGTTGTTATTGTATGAGCAAAAATATATTTTCAAAGCTTTGTAGGCTAAAGCACTGAACATGACACGGAATTTTAAGCAATAATAAGTGGATTTGGGAAGATTTTGTGGCTACCTGGCTTTCAGCAAATTCCCTAATTTATGCCATAGAAGCCAGATACCATGTAAACTAATATTAAAATGAGATTGAGGATAATTTTATTAATTTTTATTATATCAATATTCATTCTCTTCTGCCCATTAAGCCATTCCTTATCAGAAGGATTGAAAAAAGAAAAGCAAGCAGTTAAGCAAAACGAACTAACATAACTACCACATCTAATTGAATATGCAATATTTCACCTCCATACTCCCTCAATTCTACAATGAAGGGTGAGAGTACACCAAAGGTTAATCAATAAACCAACAAATATATAGATGTTAGAACTCCGAGCAATTCAATGGTAAGCCTTGAGTCCAGAGGACTTTAGATGAAATATGTCGTTCACCTTTGGTCAGTAGGGTTGAGGGTTTAAAATACAGAAAGAAACAAACTTTCACAAATGGTCAATAAGAAAATTTGTTTCGCTCAACTATGCACATTTGTGATGAGGGCTTTATTTTTCTTCCTTTAAAAAAAAGTCATTGGGGAAGTTGGAAGAATAGACTATAAGTACTTGTATAGATAAGTATGTGATTTTATTTTTAAAAAATCATTTATCCCTCTCTTGAATCTTCAGTCTCTCCTTATTAACTGGTTCCTCCCCTGCTCCCTTTACATACCTTCTCCCAAACCCTTAAAAAACCTTCACTAGTCTTACTATTCCTTCAAACTACGATCTTTCATTTCTCTTCCCTTTCACAGGCAAACTCTTTGAAAAAGCTATCCATACTTGTTTCCACTTCAATCTTTCACTCACTTCTCAACCTTTTGCAATCTGACTCCCAATCTCATCACTCAATTGAAACTATTCTTTTACATGTTGCTGATGATCTCTTAATTGCTAAATCTAATTGTCTTTTCCCAGTCCTGATACTTCTGTTTTATCTGTTCCATTTGATACTGTTTACCATCCTCTTGATGAGGTACAGTCTCTGGGAACCCCCTTAAACCTGATGGGGCACTGTCTCTGGGAACCCCCTTAAACTCTCCTTGAATCTTCCCACTGGATCTGGCCTTTGCCTGAGGCCATAAGCCTTCCCTTATCATTAGGCCCAAATCTCTGTTACCCTAAAACTAGTGTAGCCCTGTAGCCAGAATGGACTTTGTTTTCTTTGAATGACTCAGCTCGCCTCGTTGAGCTTCCCTGGACGCTGGGGCTTGCTCTTCCGGGGCAGGACCAGAGCTTCCTGTGTGATGAGTCGTGGTGCTGGCTGAGGGGAGGTGTATTAACGTGGTCTACGCTGGGGGAGGGGCCAAGTCAAGAACCAATCGGCCCTGGTCGTTCAGGCGGCGCTTGATGATGTCAAAAACTCTATAAGAGGGGAGAGGATAGCTTGAAGATCCTCCTTTACTTTTCCGGTTGGAGCCAGAGACACCTACAGCCGAAGCTGAGCTGCCGGTAGCAGAGCTGACTAGAGGCTAGTGGGTAATCTTCTTACCATAGAGGGGAAGCATGTATACGATTTTGCCTTATACCATCTCGCTTCTCTGTGGCCTTCTGATTACCCTTGTAAGGCGGACTTATTGGGCCTGGAAGCTTTTGATGAAAATATCAAAATGGGGACGCTGGTTTGTGGGCTTGTTATTGTGGAGTGTAAATACATGCTTTAGTTCCCCTGCCTTCTGCCTAGAGAATTCCTTATATCCTGCGGTTCCGGACCTTTTAGGCACATATGAGATTCTCTTTGAAATCATAAATTCTGCCTTCCTAATATAAGCCCTATATTGTCCGTTATCTTCAGGTGGCCTTCAGCAATTTCCTACCCTTAATCTCACTCCTGGAGTCTGACCTCTAGTCACCCCAGTCCCATCAAGATCCTCTTTGGATTCCTCCTCAAGACTCTCTCTAAACTACTTCTCTAGTCACCCCAGACTATTTGACCACCCCTAGATCTCTCCCACAGTCTTTCTGTATATAAGTCTCATCTTGCCTCCATGAAGGCACTCAGATTCAATCTAGCTCAGCTCAGATTAATTTGGCCCGCTGGCATTAGCATCACAAATGCTCAGGCTCCCTGAGTCTACACATTATGGCAAATCCTTAATAAACTTTCTCTTTTTCTGTGGCTGAGAAGGTTTGAGTCAAATTCATTCGTCAAGACTTGGTGTGTCAGTATTTGGGGTCTTGAGCACCCCTAAAACATGTGGTTCCATACCCTCATCATTTGGTCTAACCTCATCACTCTCCTGATTATTCTCTTCTTGTTCAGCTCCTACCTATCTGATGGAAAAAAAAAAACATTTCAAAAAATGGCAAAGAAAATCCCCTGGGTGGTGAATTAGAAGTACAATTAATGTATAGGAAGGATTATAGTCAATCCATTCATTTTTCTACTACATCCATGTTGAGAAAAAAAATTTAAGAAAAAAATTCTGCATATAATTTCCCATTTAATACATTTTGTAACCAATTTGAGAGTCATTGAGTTGCCAGAAGAGACTTCCCCAAATAAAACATATTTGATACTTACCAGAGAGACCAAGAGTTACATTAAAGGTATAGCTGGCTGCTGGCAAAGGACCACCAGCATGGTGTGCTCACATCAAGGGAGGTACTGTGCTCTATGAGTGAAGCAGAATTGTGATGGCTCAAAAGAAGTGGGAGATGTTCAAATATAGAGACATCTCCACCCCAAAAGTTCATATGGATTATTTGTGCCTGACCGGTGGTAGAGCCTTCTGAGCTAGTATATATTGGTCTGATCAGCCATGGTTGGACACATTGTACCTTCACTGCAACACAGTGAAGATATTTTGGTCTTCTTCAGGAAGAAAAGACAACAACCAACCAAGGAACCAGCTGGCTGCTTCAGATTAACTGGATTGTGGGGGGAAAGGAAGTGATGTAACAGCCACTCCTTTATCCTTGCCCAGTTCCTGGATTTCTCTTCCTAACTTTGCCTTGTCTGTGGGGAAAAATGGGGATGACCAGTTATTCATTCATTAGTTTATTCAATCCTGTGACTAAATCAAGACCAGGGAAGTACAGCACTTTTCTTCTTTTCTTAACCAAATGTTCTTTAATGGAACCCTAAACCTGAGACATTAAAGGAAGGGGAGTAATAAATAATACCACCTTTATGCATGATAAAACACCCCTTTCTCTAAGATGCAAAGACAAAGCTCATTTACCCTGAAGTCTATCAATAGCCTTTTGATCAAAATAACATATTTCTAGAATCTTAGACTTACAGAAATAAGGAAGCAAGATGACTGTATTTGGGTTTCAATGAACCTTGATAGCCATTAATTTTGTCACTGCTTTCTTAGTAAAAAGGGCAGTGAGAATTTTAAATATCAACAAGAGATGAATTAAGGTCATTGAAAAATTACTGCAGACTAGGTGGCACTAAGACCATTTTTTGAGCAAAAATTCCAGATAAAAATAAAAGGGAAAAATACAAATAAATATAGTAACACAAGCACACAAGTATTCCTATTATGTTTGAAGAAACTTCTAGGCCTTGGTGCCACTGAACAAATCACTAAACATATTTCCTACTGGCGGAGAATATTTCCTGACTTGGAAAATGGGCCCAGCTTTGGTGACTTATTTTGAAGTTACAAATTCTATTGTCATCAAGCAAGAGACAGCCAAGTTTCATTACTTCATTTCCGAAGAGTTGTCAAAAATAGCAATGGAATACAACCACAGTGAAGCAAACATCAATATCTGGGAAGATATTAGTCATTCAGATATGCTTTCTGATGTCAATTGTCTAGCCAGACTGAGCCAGAAAAATATAATATGGTTTTAAAAGTTATGTCTCCTGAGGTAAATCTTAGGAATAACCTGAAAAATTGCCACTAGTAGTAATATTAATAATTGATGGCAATAATTGGGCTTACTGCTATGCTAAATGCTCAAACAGATGATATAGTATCAATGGGGCAAAGTGTTGCCAAATTTTAATTTATAAGAGTCATATAAGTGATGGCAAATAGGAGAGCACATGCTGCTTATGGCAGTTTCTGTAAACATGCTGTTGTGGTCTTAGTGGGCTCACATCTGGAATCTCACTTTTTGGAGTCCCTTCAGAGCAACATCAGATTCATAGCCCTGAGACAGTAAGCTAAGTTGAGACGATTGTTTTCACATGTGTATCACACCCTATTCCTACCCAAAACAACTTCACTGGCTAAAACCACTGGAATATTAAGGGTACTTGTAAAATAATTGTTGGAGGCTGGAAAAGTGATTCATTCTGAAGCTAAAAGGCATGACATTTGCAGGTGTTCGTGTGAGTGGTTTTTTAGACATATAACTATTCACAAATATGCATATATATTACATTGTACATTCAAATTAGAGATTATCTGTATTTAGTAATGGAGAAAAGGAATAGCTGCTGATCTGATTTTCAAAAAGATATACATTCGCGCCACACAAATACATCCTTAAAATGCTATTTCTGGATTTCGTTCATTAATCCTGCCATTGTACTATGGTTGAGGATGCCAGAGGAACTTTTTAGGTAATCTTGTCTATCTTCCCACTCAATACAGAAATTCCATCTATAACATCCCTGACAGAAAATCACTTGGTCTATCTTCGAACAATTTTATGTATCATGAGATGGCTACTTTGAGGGGGCAACCTGTTCGATTTTTGGACACCTCTAAATGCTGAAATGTATGTTACTTAATAATAACCAACATTTATATAGCACTTCCTATGTGCTAGGCACTGTGCTAAGTGCTTTATAATTATTATCTCATTCGGCCCTCACAATCATTTTGGGAGGTAGGTACTATTATAATCCTTATTTTACAGATGAGGAAACTGAGATAAACAGGAGCTAAAGTGACTTGCCTAAGGTCACACAACTAGTAAGTATCAGAGGTCAAATTTGAACTCGGGTCTTCCTGACTTCAGTCCCAGCACTCTATCCATTGTACCACCTGGCTGTTACTTCCACTCACTAGTTCTAGTATTGTTCTCTAGAGCAGGGCTGCTTAAACTTTTTCCATTCTCAATCCCTTTTGGGCAGGCTTTGCATGGATTGAGGGCATGGGCAGCACAAAGTACTGGGCCCACAGTTTAAAAAGCACTGCATCTAGAAACAACAGAAAACAAGCCTACTCCCCATTTAACAGAGCAGCCCTTGAAATATCTGAAGACAACCAGTAAATTCTATTACAAATGGCCTTTCTTTGGTTAAGCATTCTAATCACCCTCAGTTGTGTCCCCTTGATTTCATGACCCTTCACCATCCTTGTGGGCACACTTTAATTTAGCAGTATTTTTCAGCACAGTTCTTGGCACACAGTAAGCACTTAAATCCTTTTCATTCATTCAAGTATATATAAGGTAAATTTAAGGTGATTTTAGGAGAGAGGCACTAACAGCTGAAAGATCAGGAAATGCTTCATGTAGGAGGTAGTGTTTGAACTGAGCTTTGAAAAAAGGTTTGGTGTTTTTTTGTTGTTATGTTTTGGAAATTTTTAATGATATGTATTTTTGTTTCACTTTCATTTTCTGGTATATCTCTCCCTTCCTCCCTGTTCCCCTTATAACAAAAACTAAAAAAAGGAAAGAAAAAAACAAGTTCAGCAGAACCAACCAACATATCATGTTGAGCCTGACAGGATACACAATATTTAAAAAAAACATTCCTCTGCTCTACAAAGAAAAGGGAGAAAAACATTTTTTACAATTCTTCTCCAGAAACGACATTTATTAAGCTTTACTATATGCTGAGAACTGTGCTAAGTATGGGGAATACAAATGTAAGAGTAAAACACTCCTCGGTCTCAAGGAGCTAACAATCAAATGATATATAGAAAAGCAGTAGCAAGAGAAGGCATTTTTTGAAGGTAGATTTGAATAGATGTCTTCTTTAGATATGATTACTGTTCTTAGAGCAAGAGTGGGAAATGCAGTAGTGTACACCTGGATACAAGCTGGGTGAAGATGTAAATACATGATCCCTCAAAGTGTAAGAGCAATGGGACCTCAGTGAAACAAGGATAAAGAAGATAATAGGTATTTCCCCAATATACCCTCATTCCATAGAAGGAAGACAACTTTCAATAATCCACATCAGTGAAGAGTAATGTTAGCATAGATTTTTAAAAAAGAAAGAATCCTCTAGCCAACGGGGGATCCTTGTTGGGCAGTTAGGTAGCACAGTGGCTAGAGTGCCAGTCAGGAAGTCAGGAAGACTTGAGTTCAAATGTGGCCTCAGATACTTAGTAGTCGTGTGACCCTGGAAATGTCATTTAACCCTGTTTACCTCAGTTCCTAATTTGTAAAATGAGCTGGAGAAGGAAATGGCAAACCACTCCAGTTTCTTTGCCAAGAAAACTGTGAATGAGATCACAAAGAGTAGGAGATGGTTGAAACCACTGAACTGCCACAAGACCAACATGCCCCATTCCCTATTGCAGTAAACAAATTTGCTACAAATGGAGTAACTTTAGCTTCAGACCACCTATTTGGCAGTCAGGCATCAGGAAGCCTTGCTTAAGAATTGTTCTCTGTTTCTTGGAAGTACCATGGAAATGTAATGGAAAGAGCAGCAAGCCAACCCATCCAGCAACTGTGTAATGGTGGATTAATCCCTTAAATTCTTTGAGCCTAAGTTAATTCTTCTGTAAAATGTCAGGTTTGGACTAAGATCCCTTTCAGCTCTAAATCTATGATACTATTTATCTCCAAGATCAATGCATTCTAATTCTAATAAGCATCCCTCTCAGTAATCCCATGGCCCAAATACTGCACCATGGGAAAGATTACTATATCCAGTGGGTGCAGAACCATAGGTAGGGGTATGGGGATCAAGCAAAATTTGTTAGGGAAGGAGGAGGGGATGAATAGTTGGAACTCTACTGTAGTTCATTACATACCTGTATTATGGAATCTTAAGATTTAGATGTCATTGAATTTACCTTGCGTGGCCCTTGGAACATGCCTTTGCATGGTATCAGCTTTAAGTATCAGCTAAAACCTCATTTTCCACCGAAAGCCTTTTCCTTTCCCCATAATTGCAGTGGCTTCCCTCTATTCATTTTTTTTCAAATTGATTTTGCATATGGCTAGTTTGTATATAGTCATTTGAATGTTGTCTCCCCCATGAGACTGTGAGCTCCTTGAGAGCGGGGACTGCCTTTTATTTTTCTTTGACGTCCTGGCAAATAATGGTCACTTAATGAAAGTTTATTGATTGACCAAATATTGACCCCCGGTAATATTCTGATTTTTCCTTGGGTGAATAAGCTGAATTACGTGATGACACTCCTTGATGATTAGAGGTTTCCGTACCTATCTTGGCTTTAAATCAGTCTCCCATCAATATTCAAAACATAATTCCTCCAGAGACACATGAACAAAAAAAGACAATGTTATTTGTGTCTACTTTTAGGTGCACATATTCTTTTTATAAAGAAGAATATGCTCCTTGAGACTAAGGGGAGTTTTATTTTTGTCTATATATTCCCAGTGCCAGGCATAGTATCTGGCACATAGTAGGCAACCATATAAATGTGGGTTAGTTTTATGATGCCTGGGCAACCATAGCTGGGGTATAGAAGTGACTGGATTTGGGGGGGGGTGATAATAACATCATTTGCTTTAGATCATATATCCCCCAAACCTTTCTAAAGAGGCCGTGTTGTTTTGGATACTGATGGGGTCCCAGATGAGCACACAATCCCCTGCGTTCTCAGGAATAACATTGTGTAATTTATTCTAGTCTTCCGAGGCATAATAAAAATGTGTCTGGGACCTAGAGAAGGATGTTTGCCTGGAGCCATGTCAGGTGGTTATCCAGCTTTTGCTTAAACAATTCTAGTGATGGAAAACTCTCTGCACTTCAAGGCAATTCATTCCATTTAATGACAGCTCTAACGGTCTAAAAAGTTCTTCCTAATATTGAGCCAAGACCTCTCTCCCCATAAATTCCAAACAACTGCTTCTCATTCTCTCCTTTGTGACTATATAGGATCAATCTAATGTCTTCCCTACATAATGGCCCTTCAAATATTTGAAGACAATTGTCATGTTCCCTTTGACTCTTCTCTATTCCAGATTAAACATTGGCAGTTCCTTGGTTATTACTCTTCATTTTTTTCCTATGAAAACAACAATAATTTAGTAATGCATATTTCATGATCTTCAATTGCTCCCCCCTCCCCCCACCTTGTGCCTTCAATGGGAAAACAAAAATGGTCCCCATCAATAGAATGTTTGGCAAAATATACTTCTTCAAAGTAGGAACACATTTTCACAATATGTTAAGTTTGCATAGAGGCATAAAATTTTATATATGCCTTGAATTGCAGCACTGAGGAGTCTACACAGATAACACTACTTCAATAAGCCTTGCTGAACAAAGAATCCATTGTTTCTGTCTGTTCTGTTGAAGGCTCTCTCAGTCTTTGGATAGATCTCTCCCTGTTCAAAACAAATTGGTGCCAGGATTTCTCAAACTCAACAGCCTTAGGGTGGTATATATATGTATATACATATATATTTTTTTCTTCTGTCTCACATATCCTTAAGCTAGTCCTACAATGAGATCCCCAAAATTCTACAGGCCATTTTTACTGGCTTATAATTTTTACCACCCCTTCCTAAACTGATCAGTGTCAGAAGATGTGTTTACAAGATGGAAACATATCCAAGTTTACTGAATCATGTAGTCCAAAATGGTTTATTGTGTTCTGATCCAAGGCCTCATCTGTAGAGCGACAATGAACGAGAGAGCAAACAGATGGCTTGCATGGGTGGGCCTGACTTACTGCACACATGCTTCACAGAAGAAATCTTGCTAATTTTAACTTTCTTGTCCCACCTCTCCTCCCACCCTAGTATTACCACAAGGCACACTAGTGTATGCCTAAGTGTCTTGGGGGTACTTTTCACTGATAGAGAGAGGGAGCTTCAGAGCCAGGGAGGCGAGGGTTCAAATCCTACCTCTGACACTGGCTGTTTGAACCTGTGCGATTCACTTAACTTTTCAGCACTCTAGAAAATTATCTCATAGAAGGTTTGTTGCAAAGGAGGTGCCAATTTGCATTGGTAGAAAATTTTTTCCTCTGGGAATTTGCTATACCAATAAAATCACAGTTTCATTCTTGAACCAACTCCTAGTCCATTTACTAATAACAACTTGCAGGTTACTCTGTTTTACTTTTGAGTTCTTTTATCATATTATTCACTAGTCACTTTTATTCAGTAAGGTCTTCAAATTTCTCATAGCATTTGATGTGGCTTTCTTTTACCTTGAATTATTTTTATTTACATCTATGTTATATCTCCCCTCTACCACTGGATCTATCATTCTTTATCTTTATATCCATGGTACCTGGTATTTGTCTTGAATACAGTGTTGCTTCCTGCAGTTTCCTTACCATGCTCCAGTGGTCATACCACTGGAAACTTGGACTCCACCATTAGCTCATCCTGCCTCCCACTGGTGACCCTTTTATCTCATCTTGTTGGGAACCAGTTTTTCACATTAATTCCCAAAGCTTCCTTTCCACGGCCCTACTCTCTGACCACTCCTCCAGCACCCCTAAGTAGCACCCCTTTTATGTGTTTTTTTCCCTTTTGGAATACAAATTTTTGAGAGCAGGGATTGTTTTGTTTCCTTGTATTTAATTCCCAAACATTGACACGATGCTGGGCACAGTCCTTAATAAATGCTTTATCTGTCTATTTTTCTTAATAAATGCTTATTGAATTTGTTGAAGGTCAGCATAATTTTAAAAGTGTGGAGCTAATTTACATTAGATCTTGATGATAACTAATTAATGTAGTGATAATTTGTCTGAAATCACCCCAAAAGAATGGATATACCTTAGGGTTAGAAGTAGTTTTGGAAGAAAAACAGATCAAATGATTATGTATCCCTCTTACTTTCTGCCTCTAAATTCCTCTGTAAACTGGTTTCCAAGTGATTCTAAAACATACATATGGTACAGTTCCATTGCACTAATAGAGTCCTATTTCTGGAGTTATCTTAGGGAGCTGCACATTCAATCACAAGTTGTTGTAATTAAGGCCAAATGATCACTCCAGCCTTGAGCCAAGAAGATACGCCACTGGTAAAAAGATTTAACAGCCCTTATTCCCTCACTGGTAATTCTTATGCTTCTTCATCTACTGGAATGCCAGCAAAACCACCATCAGTAAAAGAGAAAAGCTTAGATTTAAACATAAAAAATGGACAGTTATGACACACCTCACATTGCAAATTCTGTAAAGCAAAATCACTAGCTTAAAGTCTGGTGACAAATGGATATTTGGAGTACCAGGATATGGGTCTGAAATTTAGTTTCTCAGACATTATTTATAGCTCTTTCTACCTTATCCCAAGTGATGATACCAATTGACTTTCATCTCTATTACTATTGAATCTAAGTATTTCATTTTTTAAATTTAATTTTTTGCTCTGAATTTAATAAACAGCAGAAAGAAGAGAAAACATTTCCACATATAGAGCAGAATAGACAATATGTGTGATGCTGAAAATCTCTCTTATGTACAGCTGGTGTGTATGTATGTATATGTTCAACATGTTACTTTCAAAGCTGTCAAATACTTCATTTTAAGAAGTATCAAATGTAAATATGAATGAGAGCTATACAAGAGAAAGGAAATTCTTTTATTAATTAGCATTCACTATTGAGCCCAAGAGACTTTCTGGGAGAAAGGTTAAAACACTTTCTTCAATATTCTTCCATGGTCCCAGGATACAACAGCTACACCCTCCTGTCTATCCTTTGAGTCCTAGAAGGCAGAAGGAGTATGGAGATCAAAGGCCATCTCTGCTGCACTGCTGGATATACTGGATGGTCTTCCTGGAGGAATGGACTTGTTATCTAGAAAAAGAAACTCAACAAGGATGGGCCACTGGAGAGTCACCTTGGGCACAATGAAGCTGAAGAAGTGGCTTACCCTGTAGGTAAGGATCCAGAGGCCTTCTTATGCCCAGGTGAATTCTTTCCCAGTCTAGCTCTGTTCTACCTCTTTCTCCTGTCTGACTTTGTGGTCATATCTCAAGCATCCCTCCATGCTGCACCCTTTGGTGCCTCAGAATTCATAGTTACTTCACTGGATATTTAACAAATAACATGACTGATTTTTTTTAAAGTGTGTTCAGATAAATTTTATTTCAATTTTAGAAGTCTGTGATGATAGAAAAAAAAAATCACAGAACCTGGGTTTTAATACCACCTATGTGTGTATTTCTCACTTGTAAAATAGAAGATTGTACTAGATGACCTTTAAAGTCTCTTTCACTTCTAAATCTTATCATTAAAATATCATGAGCAATCTCATTAGTAAAGATGTAATTCTTAACTGCTAAAAATATTGTATGTTGTAGATCAGAGAAGCTTCACAATCATTTCCATTTTCTCTTTTACTTATATAAGCCAGTATTTGGAGGGATGATTTCAGTTCGTTGCATTTCTGGGATAAACAACTGAGTTTTGCATTGAAATTTGCTGTGCTTTATTTATAAATATCATTGTAATGTTGCCCAAACCTATGAGCTATTTTTAAAAATTTGGCTACACAACACAGACACGCTGCTCATCCGGATCAGGGAAAATAAGGCGAATTTGAGGTAACTATTGTCATATTTGCATTCCTTCCGTGTTTGGGAATTAGTTTTCTAACAAGGTCTATAGATGCTTGTTTTATTGGCAGTCTTGCTTGTAACTCTTCAATTTTGCTGATGTTATCCCAAGATCCATAATTGAAATTGGCACCAAAATTACTGAAATAGTGATATAAAATACATACATATATGTATCTATCAATATGTATATATATGCATGCGTATTTGACTACATATAATATGCATAAGTATATATTTTATATAATTATATAGGTTTGTGAATGCAATATACATGATTGCGTAATATATTATATGGTTATATATAACATATGCAATATTTATGTAATTTAATCATTGATTATATATGTTTATAGGTAATATAGACTTTTTGTTGTTGTTTTTATTGTTTAGTCATTTCAGTCATCCTTGACTCTTTGTAACCCCATTTAGTGTTTTCTTGGCAAAGATACTGTCCTGCTTTGCCATTTCTTTTTCCAGCTCATTTTACAAATGAGGAAACTGAGGCAAACAGGGCTAAGTGACTTGCCCAGAGTCATGCAGCTCATATGTGTCTGTGTCTGAGGCTGGATTTGAAGTCAGGTCTTACTGACTCCAGGCTCAGTGCTCTAACTTATATAATTATATACCACAGTATACAATTTTATTTGCTATGTAAGCTGGTATATAACATATGGTTACATATAACATATATGTGCATATGTATGTGTTGGTAATTCAGGTGGGACTTTTTTTTACTATTTTAGAATGCTAAATTAATTAAAGGTCTTTGATTGAGTCTTACTAGGTTCAAAGCTCTAGGCACACACCCTTTTGCTAACTAAGTATAAACCCCAGGCTCACACCCTTTTTCTGATTAGATTTGAATCCTTTGAGCCCTAAATAGAGTATAAAAGCTCAAAGGTTAGCATTCTGTCTGGGGCTCTCAGTCATGAAGGAATGCTGATGTGGAGACTCTGGGCAGCTGATGTTAAGAGCTCCCCCACTCGTTTGAACTCAAATGTTGATGCTTTTCTGGTAACTATAAATTGTGATTTGAATCAGACAAGGTCTGTCTGTTGATGTTTGTAACTTATTTGTATTTGCTCTGAAGTTCAGGTTGCTGGCTTTTCCTCCTAAACTAAGTGAATGATATTTGTATGTTGGATTAAAGTAAGATTGTTAAGCCCTTAACATTGCTTTCTTTAGTAAAGCCAATCAAAAGAACCTGTGCTGGCAGTTTTCTTGTTGTTGGGCTTGTGTTGGTCTTTTACCTGTACAATAGCTGCTAGCCAAATTGTTTCTACAATGTAAGATGCTAATAAGAGGGAAACTAAGGCACTTTTTCCAGGCAAGATAAGTTTATTAATAGTGATATGTATAGCTGTTAATAAAGTGGGTCACTCTAGCACCTCAGTAAAGCCAGGGACCCAGATTGTACAGAAAAACCCATTTTTGTTGAGACATAGGAAAGGGGATGGGGAAGTGGGGGTCAGTGCAGTAGGGAAGCCTTATGACCAGTTGCTACTGGGGAAAGTAGGTTGTTTTTCAGGTGTGGCTGATCATTCCCTCTCTGACAATTACAAAATATTAATTGCTTTAGGGGCCTCAAATACCTCTAGTAATCTTAGCTAGAAAATCAGAGCCACTCAAATCAGAACCATCAGGTTAGATGTCCCCTTGGGAAAGATCAGTAACCCTAGTTTTACAAGGACAGGCAAGACTGAAGAACTGTCCCTGGGGAGGAGCTCTGCCTAAACTGGTTTCTGTTAATAGGTAAACAAAAGGGTGTCCCAAGTTAAACTCATTAGCCACCAAATGCCCCCGGGGTTGGGAGTGATTATCCTGTTCAATCATGCCTTTAGTGCCATTTGGGAAAGCCACTATTTTTGAACTTAATTGGGAAATGGAGTTTGACATAATGGGAAATCGGGTCAATTACAGAGCAGAATCAATTATTAAATGATACAACGTAATTTTCATTTCCTTTAATACACATAATTAAACACATTGTCAAAGAACCAATTATGTACCATTCGTCATAAAGAACAGCGATTTATTGCAAACCAAGAAGAAGCTAGTTTTTAGTTTCTATACATTGCAGGAAAGTTGTTGCAGGGTATATGTTCATTTGGGAGTTTCCTATATCAATGAAATTGCCATTCTAGTCTTCATTCTTATCTTTACTTTGTACAAGGCTTACAAAACATAGTTTTGGTGGCGTAAGGATGAGTAACTATTTCCTTCTCCCAAAGAACTTACAGACTTGTTAAAGTATTAAGACAATTAAATACAACCTGCATTTATGAAATGCCTGAGATGTGCAAGGCACTGTACTAAGGGCTAGAAAAACAAAGATAAAGACATGTCTATGGGAGACTCACTTTCTATTGCAAGTCTGTACCATGTACATTGAGAAGTCTATATAAAATGATTGGGGGAAGGGAGATCAGGAAAGAAGACTAAGCAGGAGTGGGCACTTGAGTTGAGTCTTAAAGGAAACTAGCTTGGGATCCTAAGAGGCAGAGCTGAAAAGAGAATATATTACAGGTTTGGGTGACAGCCTGTGCAAAGACCCAGAGAAAAGAGATGGCAAATTACTTAATTTACTTAGAATTTAATTACCTTATCTGTAAAACGAAAAGGTTGGACTGGCTGAGAAGTAAAGTAGGTTCTAATTCTAAATCTGTGTTCCTACAACCTAAAGGTTTGAGTTGACTAAATCCCAACAGGAGTCAATGGTACAGTATGGCAAACAAAAGAGTGAAAGCAATCATATGATGTTTCAATAGACAGAAGATGTTGAGACCAGAATAAGGAAAGTCAGAGTTTCTTTGGAGCTTGCCTGGTCAGAACAGATCTTTAATATTTTGTTAAATTCTGGTCACCCAAATTTAGGAACGCCACTGATAAACTCGAATGTGTCCAAAGGAGGGTAACCAGGAAGATCAAAAGACAAGAAATTATGCCAGATGAAAATTAATTGAAGGAAGTTAGAACGTTTAGCCCAGAGAGGGACAAATTTAGGGGAAATATGAAAGCTTCTTTCAGGTATGTGAAAGAAAGTGCTGTGGAAGAGATAGGAGAATCAAAACAATGATATACTACATAGCAAAGGATGGTGAATGTCCAGGAAATCATGCCATATGAGGATCAATTGAAGGAAGTAGGATTATTAACCTGAAGAAGACATAAGGAGATAAGGGATGGGATAGAATATTTATCTACAAGTATCTAAAGGACTGTTATATTCAGAGGGGGTTATGATTTTTCTTCTTGCCTTCACTGGGCTGAACTAGGAGGAATGGGTAGAAATTGCTGAGATGCAGATTTAAGTTTGATATAAAGTAAAACTTGCTAGCAATTTGAGATGTACCAAAGGAGAATTAACTGCCTTAAAAAGCAATACATTCTAAATTATTGAGGTTCTTCAAGCAGAAGCTGATGAGTAATTTTGAGGGAATGTTTTATAGGGTATTATTCTTCAAGTACAGGCTGGAATAAATAGCCTTTAATGTGACCTCCTTCAATTATCTTGCTTCCTCTTCTGTTACCCTTTCAATGACTTCATCTTTATCTCTTCCTCGTTAGGATTATGGGAAGAGATGGCCCTCCTCCTTCATAAAGGTAACTTCTTTACATGTACTGGATATCCTATTCCATCCCTTAAATTTATTGACTTTGTCCCATCTTTCATCCCTCTCTCCTACATCTTCAATTAATCCCTCACTGAACTTCTTCCCTTTAGACCACAAATATTTCCAGGTCATTCCTATCCTTTAAAACACAAGCAAGCAAGTAGGCAAGCAAGCACCTTCCCTTGAACCTGGAACCCAACAATGCTACCATCCAATTTATCTCCTTCCCTTATCTGCCAAATTCCTAATAGTAAATTATACTCCTTGACTCTTCTTCTTCACCACCCAATCACTCCTCATCTGCTTTTATCCTGGCTTCAAAATCTGTCTCTCCACTTAAATAGCTTTTCTTACTCATACATCCTTTTTGATTGATCCAGTGGTCTTTGTCCTTATCCTCCTTCCTCATTCTGCAGCAACTAACACTGTAGAATCCTCCCTCCTTTATACTGTCTTCTTCACAGGCTCTCATGACACTGAATTCCTATAGTTCTAGTCCACCTTTTCTATGTCTCTTTTGGCAATTTCTTATCTTCTTCCCACTCCTTAAATGTTATTCCGCCAGAGTTCTATTCTTCTCTGCTCCCTCTCGGCTCAACTCCTAGATAATCTTATCCACTTATGTGGCTTTAGTTACCATTATTATGCTAGTGGCTCCTCAAACCGTCTCTCAATCTCCAAGCACTTCTTAGAACTTCAGTTCCACATTTCCTAGATGTGGATTCATCTTTTAGCACCTCAAGCTGAATGTGTTTAAAGCTACCTAATGTCCTGCTGTAATTGTCTAACTCTTCCTCTCAAAAACCCATCAGTAGTTCCCTAATGGTAACTGAATAAAGCATATATACTTATGATTCTTGCACAGCGTGGAAGCCCCTACACAATCTAATTCCAATGTACCTTTTCGGACTTCTCATACCATTTCTATTTCATATATTCAACACTCTAGTCGGACTGGACTACTATTTGTCCCTAGTTTTTAACTTCACTTGAGGTTTCATTTGAGGACCTAGAGGGTCACATGTGGACTCCAGTTCCACAGGTTCCCCACCCCTGGACACACTCACATAATAAGAGAAATCTTGTAGCTTTAAAATCTCTTCTCAAAAGGAATTAGGCATACATATATATATATATATATATATATATATATTACATATTATATATATGTATATATACATATATAGATTGATAGATTGATATAGATATAGATATGCATTTATATCGATATCTATCTATCTATAAAGACTATAGAAATTTTCTTACCCATAACTATTTAAAAACAATAGTGAGTTCCTGGAGGTCAGTGAAAGGAATTCTATGGCATATACTAAAACTTCTATGTGCTTGCCTTCCTTTTTCTTCAATTCAAATATTATTCATTCATTCATTATCCACTAAGTAGTTACTGACACTCACTGTCTATTAGCCCACTATTGTAGTGCAGATAGGATAAAAATAAATTCAAGATGGGGATCTTTGCCCTGCATCCTCATGAAGTAAAGATAAAAAATCAGTTTTCAGCTCTTTATAAATATGTGTTGATTTAATGTTAATGACAATAACTCAGTCCTTCTATTAATTTGGGTGTTTGGGGGAAAACTGAATTGATTTCATAAAGGTTTTAACTTATATTGTAGTACAGTTTCTATTCAGATCTGATCCAAAATTTTCTTTGTCATTTCAAACTATTCAAAGTATTGTTATGCAGTTGTATCTGACTCTTTGTGATCCCATTTGGGATTTTCTTGGCAAAGATACTGGAGTGGTTTGCCATTTCCTTCTCCAGACCATTTTACAGATGAGGAAATTGAGGTAAATAAGGTTTAGTGTCTTGCCCAGGGTCACACAGCTAAGTATCTGAGGATGGATTTGAACTCAGCTTGTCCTGACTCCAGGCCCTGAGCTCTATCCACTGCATTGGTGATAATGGAATACTTGCTTAACTGGTCCAACATTTACCTCTCCTAGGTTTATTTATTTCTCCTTAGGTAGAAATATTTGGGGAAGAAGGGAAAATAACTATTATGGTTATCGGTTAGCTAAATTTTTTACTTATTTTTTGTTGCACATTTACATTATATTGTATCCTTTAGAGTTTACAACCTTTTCAAAGACCCTTTCATGACCAAGGTCTTATGTTTAAGGCTTATATATATATTTTCCTTGTGATAATGTAAACCTCCATACCAGAAAAGAAAAAAATACAATTGTAAAGGAATAGATCTTTATGAAAATTAGTAAAGCCTTTCTAAGGATTAAGTGTTCCCTATTGTTAAATTATTGAAGATTTTATTAGCAGGGTTGTGCAATATAAATAAAATTAAAATAAATGTTCAATAGATGACTTTGTTTGGATAGCTCCCTTCTGCCTTTTCATAACCAAGGTAAATAATTTGTAAATCATATTTATGAAGCTAAAATGAATGAATATTATAATTAGATAATAGAAAATTCTTTCATTTAAATTACATCATAAATCCAGACAATTTGTGGTTAATCTGAAGCTTCCATTTTAATGGAAATATGAAGATGTGCATTTAAAAAACAAAATAAAACCTTAAGATCTCTTTAATATGTGGTTTAAAGCAAACTGGTCATATCAAGATGAAATAAAAATAAACTCATAAAAAGGTTAAAGTTGTTTAAAAAAACAATGCATCACCTAGTGTAATAAAGTGAATATTTTTTGTAGAGCAAGAAATATGTTCCTTTTCAGTATTCTACTAAACAGTCAAACTGGTGATAATGGAATGCCCCTGGTTGAATGTTTGCCTGCTCAAAACCTGTTTATTTCTCTTTAGGTATAAATATTTGGGAAAGATGGGTAAGAAAATATGAGTACACAAAAATTGGTAAAGAGTTAGCATACTACCTCTCTGCTTAATCCTTGCATTGAGAATGTATCACCAGATTTCCTGAGATCTTCTGCAAGATCATACTAGACATAACATCTTGAGAAAATAAAGGAATTAATCACTGAATGAGATGTTGTCTAAAATGTTGTGAGGATCAAATGAAATAATAAAGGCGAAGCACTTTGTAAACTCTTAAGCACTGTATGACTGTTAGCTAGTGGAATTACTAAATTCTGAGGACTATGCATGTGACCCCAAGGGCCATTATGGATATCATCTGGAAGTTAAGAGAATGTCTAGGTGTGGTAAATAAATCACTGAAAAATAAATCAATGCTGAAAAATGCTAAAATGACTTATCAGGAAAAAGAAACGCTAGTTGAGGACTATAAATCTGAGTGAGAGTATAAGGGTCTTCAATTCAATCCAAATTTTCAAATAATATTGTTGATTATTTTTCCTTTAGAAGTGCCTCTCATTTTCATTTTTCTGATTCAAACACCATTTATTTACTAAATATTCCCCAAGCATTTATTGTATGCCCATTGTCACTAAGCCTTGCATTGAAGTCACAATCTCACTGAACCTCAGTTTTATCAACTGTAAAATGAGGAAATTAAAGTAGATAAACTCTGAGGTCCTTTCCAGCTCTGAGTATGTGATCTACGAAGGCTAATCTTCACAGCAGTCAAGAGATGGAGTGTCTTGTTTGAGGAACAGCAAGGAGGCCATTGTGACAAGATCAAAGAATATGAGTGTGTTGAGGAGTGGGGAGGGGGGTAAATGAGAATGAGAAGCAGCATGACGTAATGGAAAGAGAGCATCAGGTCTGGGAGTCACTAAGTCCTAGGTCCAGGTCCCACCTTGGATACATATTAACTATGAGATCTTGGGCAAATCAATTAATTTCTTAGCTTTCTAGGCAGTTCTCTAACACTATAAGTTGCAGAGAAGGTACCTACCCTACATTGGTAAAGGAAATTCCTCACTGAAAGTTCCCTATACCAATGAAATCAGAACTCTAGCCCCTTTCCCTATAATGAGAATAAACTGCCTCAATGTATTCTGTTTTGTTTTTAGTCATTTTTGTTGGAAAGTATCCTGGGGGGAAAGGAGAGATTCTTTCATCAATATATCAAGGATCTGTGATTTTTTTGTTGATATAAGAATTTCTTCCACCAATGCAGATCATAATCTACCTATAAACTGACGCCTAAGATTGCTGAGGCTCCAAGAGAGTGACTTGCTTGTGGTCACATAGCTAGTGAGTATCATAGATGGTATAAATGCCTATTTAACTTCCTAATTCTAGTCACTATGTCACACTGATTTTTTTTTTAACTGGAAAAAGGGAAAGTGCCATCTTTATTTTTCCTAACTCAAAGTTTAAGCATCCTTTGAACACAAAAGGGATATATTTATGATAATGGGACAGGATGAGCATCAAAAGCCTGCTACCAATGGTAGAGGCCCAGACAAAACTGGTCAAGGTAAGGTCACTGTTCCTGAACAATTACTGGTCAACTGATACAATGTCCTATTGCCATTTTTAAAAAAAAGTCCTTCAAGTTTGTCTTTTTTTTCCCCTCTTGATAAAAGAAAAATATTCAGACTTTTGTAGTCTGTGTGTTGATCTTTATCAAAAGGCTCATTCTCTGGATCAGAGTCAGTGTCTGAGTATTTATAATGACTAAGTTCATTATCACTAACATCCAGAGTGACTGAAGTAGAACTGTTGGCCTCTGGGTTTAGCAGTTTTTCTACAGATTTTGTGAAGAAAAGCTTCACCTTAGAGTTTGGAGAAAAGTATCTGTTGGCCTTGGCTTTATTCACTTTGTCAAGATTGTTTTTGGATAATGTGAGTATGAGATATTCCTTGTCATTACCTCATTGCTTGGCACTGCAAAAACTATCAATCTCTTGATCACGTCACACTGATTCTTATAAAAGATCCTTTATATGGGGGGCAGGGTATGGTCTAGCCATATGCTCTCATTGGTGTAGAAAATCCCAAGTGAAGAAATTCCCTGCACTGATACAGATCTAAATCTCATCTGGACCTCAAAGATGTCTTAGAGAGTTGTCTGAGAGCACTGAGAGGATGTACACTTATCTCCCTCATTCAACCCCCTGCCATCTTTTCAATCTTCTCATACTTTGAACCCCCCTCTATATTTTCTTTGATCTAGTGACACTGGCCTCCTTTCTGATCCTCAAACAAGACACTCCATCTCTTGGCTCCTAGCACTTCCCCTGGCTGTCCCCCATGTCTGAAATGCTTTCCTTCATCTCTGCCCCCTGGCTTCCCTGGTTTCCTTCTAAAGTCCCATCTTCTACAGGAAGCCTTTCATATTCTTCTTTAATTCTTAGTGCCTTACCTCTGTTGATTATTTCGAATTTATTCTGTACTAGCTTGTATATACATAGTTGTTTGTAAGTTGTCTTCCCCATTAGACTGAGAGCTCCTTGAGAGCAGGGACTGTCTTTTGCATTTCTTCGTATGCCCAATGCTTAGTACAATGTAACGCATAGTAGGTGCTTAATAAATTTTTATTGACTATCATTGACCAGCTCATGGTCACACAGTTAAAATGTGTCAAAGGTAGGACTAAAACCTACATCCTTTCTACTCTAAGAGCAATCATGTTTCCATTCACCGTCATGTTATTTCTCCAATGAGATTCATATACTCTTAAATATTCGATAATATTTATATTAAAGATACTTTGGGATAATTGTATTAAAGCATCTTGTACATTTAGAGCAAGATACAAAGGAAACAGTACTAATCTTTTATTCATTGTATTTGTTTTGGGCAATAAATAGTCTCTCCAACTTTTTTTAAAACATATTTCATATTTTTCATCATCAATGTCCAAGGGCTACTCTTAAATAAGTATTCATAGTTCTTATTTTTGCTTATTAGAAAATAAAATAATAAGAAAGGCACAAAGATGTTATTACCTCATTTACTTGTGGTTAGTGACAGCTGTGAAATTTGGGAATAGTGTGCTGACTGAGCCATAAAATGTCATTTCCACAGTGTTTCACTGAGTTTTATGCATAGGTTTTTTCCACTTATGAAATCCACTCTAGGTTTCATCAAGGTTATCATGATCTACAATGTAGTTGTAATATTGAATAAACAGTCCCATGAAGAAAGATCATAGAAGATGGAAACATAAACTTTCTCAGAGTTGCAAGGGTTTTCAGAGATAATCTAGTTCAACATGTGACAAACCTAGAATCCCCTATACCAGGGCTGTCCAAAATGCGGCCCCATGTGGCCCACAATGTGATTTATGCAGTCTGCCTACAAGCATAGAAATTTACATAAATGCTTTAGTAAACAAAGCTGAGCTACCGCAGAACTCTCACTAAAATGGCAAATCAAAATATATCATCTTTTGTTTCAATAAAAACCTATGGTTGGACAGCCCTGCTCTATATTGTCTGGCTTGGAGATTCTAGGGTCATGCTGAGTAAGTCCTTCAAAATCTTCTCTTCTTCAAACTGGAGTTTGAAGTTCAAGAATGCTGTTCATGACAACAGATTATTCCGGATCCAATGGACCCACACAGTTCCGCCTGTCATGTGCTGAAATTTATCAGTGTCCTGGTTGCTACTATCTCTTAGGCTGGGAAAGGCTGGGAAAAAGCTCCACTTAATCCATCTGTGAGCACATGGAATTCTCAAGTGCCTTCGCCTCACTGCAGACATTTTCAGCCTTTGGGGGCTGCAGGGAGAAGATGCTATTGTAGTAGACTATAAACCACTTTGTTTTAGAAAGGCAAGACTGCACAAAGTTTTATTTAAAACCAGATAGCTAAGCTAGGGGTTATCACTTCTTTAAGAAGTGATTCCCTTATATTAAGGTCCATATACATACATAAGCATACATATACACATAAGCTTATACATACACATGTACGTGTGTGTATGTTTGTATATATCTATATCTATATAAAACTCCACATGAGAATATGTAAATATATATATATATATATATATATATATATATATATATATATATATATATATATACATATGTATATGTGTGTATGTGTGTGTGTGTGTGTGTGTGTGTGTGGTATGTGTATGTGTGTGTCCATCTATCCATTCATCCTTCTCTCTTTCTCCTGCCCTCCTTTTGTCTTCTCTCTATCATTCTTTTATATATCAGTAGACAGAAAAAAACCTTACATGCCAAAGGACAGAACGTTTATTAATTGCAAAGTTTCCCACAATGTCTGGCATGGAAAACTACGCAATGTTGTCCTGGACGCAGTAGTAAACAATTTGAAGCAAGGGTACTTTCTGACTTCAAGCAACAAGAAAAGGACAATTTTAAAGTGAAAATTACTAAGCTGGCTTCTACACCATGGATAGCACTTCCTTGATTCCAGGATCAGGCTCACTCTGCCTGGATGATGGGCCTGTCTTCTTACCAGGGGACAGCAAAAAGGGAGTGCAGGAGAGGACAAGATGGTCTGTCAGCTCACTTCCATAGATCACATAGTGGGGCAGCTCCTCTGTAAAGAGCCCATCCTATTGAGGCCAGTCACCCAATCATCCTATTTACTGAGGATGAATCAGGAGTTACTTATGTCCTCTCAGCAAGCAAGAAGGCATGCCCACATTCTTCAAGAGTATGTGTCACTCAGGTGCTTCCAAACACAGACTTAAATTCTGTAAATTCATCAGGGTAGCTGGGGAACTCATTAAAATGATCATAGACTTCCCTTACCAACACTTCTTTCACATTCATATCAATGTACTATAGTTTTCAATATATGTTATATGTCCTTTCTAGACTGTAAACTCTTTTTTCAGCAGGAACTGTCTTATCTAAACTTTGATTTCCTGTAGTCCCTAGCACAATGCTCTGCATTTAGTAGGTATGTAATAATAATAATAATAATAAATAACAACAATAATAGCTGCCATTTATGTAAGAACATTAAAGTTTGCAAAGCATTTTGCCAATATCATCTCAATTTTTTCATCTCTCTGGGAAGTAGATGCTCCTATTAGCTTCATTTTATAAATTAGGAAACTAAAGCAGAGAGAGGTTAAATGACTTATCCATGGTCAAACAGCTGGTTAGTGACAGGCTATATTTGAACTCAGGTCTCCTTGATTCCAGGTTCAGTGCTGTCTCTACTGTACCACCTAGCTGTCTCTAATAAATGCTTACTGAATTTAAGAGAATCATGAATTCCAGGAGGCAGAGACATATGAGATTCATGTAGGCTTATAGGTTATTTTAAAAATTAAAAGTTCTGTCTTCACCAAACTAAGATAAGGATCCGTGTTTCATACCCAAGACCTAACACCTAACGTCATCATGTGTAACCTAATGCCACATATCTCTGTACAGTAGATTTAAAATGTCAAATCACTGAAAATACTGAAAGATGATAGTGAAAGAAACATATACACTTTTAGGAGAACAATTTCAGTAGGGTTTGACTTCATTAAAGGTGAAAAAACTTAAATATGAAAATCATTACGTATAGGTGTATTACCAAAAAATATGTATGTGTGCCCCCATCAACAACTAAAGAATTTTTTTCCTATTCAATCCACAGGGTTGTAATGGTAATCAGGGCGGTGCTTTTTGCTGTTCTTCTCTTAAGTGCCTTCAATGATTCTTCCCTTTCAAATGTAATGGCAAGCAAAATGGGACTTTTCACTGTTCTTTGTTTAAATGGGGCAGGTACTGTGGGATTTTTTGTCTTGGAGTATTTCTCAGCACTGAGGCAATCAGGAGTCATTGACTTGTACATGATGTGTTGGGGATGGGGAACTTTCACCCACCCAGCCTGAGTGAGGTCAGAGCCCTCAGGGCTCCAAACTGGATATAATTGAGGGGAGCTTGTGTAGCCAGAATGGCTTTTGTTTTCTTTGAATGACTCAGCTTACCTCATTGAGCCTCTGGACACTGTGGCTTGCTCTTCCGGGGCAGGAAGCCCAAAGAGCATTCCAGGAGGCAGACAACTTCCTGTGTGAGGAGTCATGGGGCTGGCTGAGGGGAGGTGTTAACGGCTATGCTAGGGGGAGGGGCCAAGTCAAGAACCAATCGGCCCTGGTCGTTCAGGCGGTGCTTGATGATGTCAAAAACTCTATAAGAGGGGAGAGGACAGCTTGAAGATCCTCTCTTTTCCTTTTCCGGTTGGAGCCAGCGACAGTTACAACGACAGTTACAGCGACAGTTACGGCAGTTACGTCAGTTACAGCCACAGCCACAGACACAGCTGAAGCAGGAGCTGCCAGTAGCAGAGCTGACCTACGGGAGGAAGCTGAACAAAGACTTCAGGCCATTACAGAGGCAGTTACAGAGGCAGTTACAACAGTTACGTCAGTTACAGCCACAGCCACAGACACAGACACAGCTGAAGCAGGAGCTGCCAGTAGCAGAGCTGACCTACGGGAGAAAGCTGAACAAAGACTTCAGGCCAGTGGGTAATCTTATTACCATAGAGGGGGAAACATGATTTTGCTTTACGCAATCATGCTTCTCTGTAGCCTCCTGGTTACTCTTGCAAGGCGTACTTGTTGGGCCTGGAAGCTTTTGATCAACATATCAAAATGGGGTTGCTGGTTCATGGGTTGGTTACTGTGGAGCCTAAATAAATGTTTTGATTCTTCTGCCTTCTACTTTGAGAGTTTCTTATATCCGGCGATTCCGAACGTTTCAGACATGTTTATGATCCTCTTTGAGATTATAAACTCTGCCCTCCTAATACATTTGGCGACGAAGTGGATGGGATCGCTAGGTATAAGATCTCTATTTAGAAGCAGAACAATTCCAGAGGAAGAGATGAATATCCCAGGATGGGAGGATCCATTTTATTCCTCCCTAGCAAAAGAATTGGCTAAAAAAGCTGGACCCTGTGAAAACTGGGAACCAAGGCTACGGAGAGGAGATCCTAGGGATTTGGAAAAGTGTTTACGAGAAGTTGGGATTCAGTCAGGGGCATCACTATCTAGGCAAAGCTGGATAGTGTTATCAGCCTACCGGCTAGTATACGAAAGATTGAGATTAAGTGAAAGACATGGGGGCACTCCTACCCCACAGGAAGAAGAGGAATCTCAGATAGCAGGAGACCAAACTGACTCAAATGAGAACTTTTCTATTAATGTGGCTAAGAGCAACAGGAGACCAAAAAAGCCCAGAGTGCATTTCAACCCAGCCCAGAAAGAGCCTGACTGCCTGCTTCGTCCTAGCCATGGTGGCAGAGGAAGTGAGTGGGGAGAGAATGAGACAATGTTAGGGGCTGAGGCACAAAACACTACTAGGGTTCAGGATGTGCATCACACAGAGAATAGGAGATGGTTAAATGATCAGACAAGGGCTCGACCCATACAAAGGAGGAAGACAGAAACCCGAGGTGAAGATTCAGTTACAAGGGAAATTCAGGAAGATTTCTCACCGCAAGAGGTCACAGATATTTTGAGTAGATTCAGCCAAAGAATAGGAGAACCATTGATATCTTGGATGGTAAGACTCAGTGATCAAGGGGCCAGTGGAATATCAGTAGATGGGACAGACTGCATGAGATTCATAGGTATCAGCCATGATCCTCTAGTTCAACAAGCTTTTAGGGAACATCATCAGCAAGGAGATGGTGATAGCAGGACTACTCTGTTGGCATTAGCCGCTGTGGGATGCAATAAGAGATATGATACTGATTCTATGTGGCCCACTGAGCACAGACCCTGGTATTCACTTAGAGATTGTATCATGAGACTAAAGGAGGAGGTAATGAAGACTGCCATTATGATAGGAACTGCAGACAAATATTACAATGATCCAATGGGACTGCCTCATAGGAATTTAATAATTAGGACAGCTCCCCCTGCTTATAAACAACTAATTTTGAATTTATTACTTGGAGAAGTAGGGAGCCGTCTTACAACAGTGATAAATAAGATTTTACAGTTATATGACTTAGGTGACTGGGGAAGGGATAGATCTCCTCGAGAGAGAAGAGTGAATAACCAGCAAACTTGGCGCCAAAGGAGAGTAACAAGGAAAGAAATGTTTACTGCTTTATTGAGAGCAGGGGTAGGTTTTGAAATGATAGATGGAATTCCAACCAATGAATTATATAGAATGTACAGAGATAAAGGCCTTGATAACAGGAGAGATAGGGAAATCAGAACTGCTCCTGCAAATGCTACAGATGTTGAACCTTCATACCCAAGTGAATCACATGAAAGGGAATACTAGGGAACAGGCCAGGCCCCAGCCCAAATTAAGGAAATACGTAAGCTGGATTGCAGACCTCACATTAACTTGACCATATATTGGAAAAATGGGTCAAGTACGGTAACTGAGGCATTAATAGATACTGGGGCCGAGGCCACCCTTATTTATGGAAATCCAGACAAGTTCAGCCATGGAACTCCTATTACCATCACAGGACTAGGAGGGACTGAAATATCAGCCAGGCAAGTTAAATTAATGATGAAAACTGGACAGTTGCCCAAGAAAGAATATAGTGTGGTTATTGTGCCTATTCCCGAATACATCATTGGAATAGACATATTGAAGGGTATGACCTTAAATTTACCCGAAGGGAAATACCAATTTGCTGTGAGGAAAATGGGCATTAATGCAGTCTTAGTGGGGAAAATCAAGATGGATCCAATCACTTTGCCCGAACCTTCTGAAGTAATTACTTTGAGGCAATATCGTGTGCCAGGTGGGCAAGATGAAATTGCCAACACTATAAGAGAATGTGTTGAGGCAGGAGTGTTAGTCCCTACAACTACTCAATGGAACAACCCTGTCTGGCCAGTCCGAAAGTCAGATGGGACATGGAGGATGACAGTAGATTATAGACAGCTGAACAAAGTGACTCCTCCCTTGTATGCTGCTGTCCCAGACACGGTTACTTTAATAGAGAGAATACAAAAACGTGAAGGGACTTGGTATGCAGTTATTGATTTGGCCAATGCCTTCTTTACAATCCCAATAGACCCCAAGCAATGGAATCAGTTTGCTTTTACTTGGCAAGGCCGACAGTATACATTTACACGCCTGCCGCAAGGATATATTCATAGCCCAACTATTTGCCACAGGATTGTAGCTGAACATTTGGATGAATTAAAGTTACCTGGTGTACAGCTTACACATTACATAGATGACATCATGATACAGGGAAAGAATATAAAGGAGGTGGAGGAGAGTTTAGTATTATTAATTGACCATATGAAAAGCAAAGGATGGGAAATCAACCCCGCAAAGGTTCAAGGGCCAGCTCAAACTGTAAAATTCTTGGGGATACAGTGGAATAGAGGACTGCGAGAAATTCTCCCACAAGCTCGACAAAAAATCCAGGATTTTCCCACCCCTACCAATAAGAAAGAGGCCCAAAAGTTTATAGGGCTGTTTGGTTATTGGAGACACCACATCCCACATTTGGGACAGATTTTAAAACCCTTGTATAAAGTCACCAGAAAGAAATATGAATTTGACTGGGGACTTGAACAAAGTAGAGCTTTTGAGGAAGCAAAGGCTGCTATTCAATTAGCTCTAGACTTATGGCCTATGCAAAATGGGCCAGTGGAGTTACAAGTGACTGTACAAGATGACTATGCAAATTGGAGTCTGTGGCAAAAACAACAAAGCCGAAGTGTACCTTTAGGCTTTTGGTCAAGGAAACTGCCCTCATCTGGAGTGCAATATACACCTTTTGAGAAGCAGCTGTTAGCTGCATATTGGGCTTTAGTAGAAACTGAGCAACTAACTCTGGGTCATGAAGTGGTATTAAGGCCTGGAATTCCAATTATGACTTGGGTAATGAGTACCCCAGCTTCTCACAGAATTGGACATGCACAAGAGGCAAGCATAATCAAATGGAAGTGGTATATTCAGAATAGGTCCAGAGCAGGCAAAAATGGAGTTTCTGCTCTACATGAATCTGTGGCGAACATTGATACTGAGAGCAATGAAAAGCCCCTTGAATCTAAGCAACAGATGGTACCATCCTTAGTGAAATGGAATAATGGATATGACGGACTAAATGAAGAACAGAAGAAACATGCTTGGTTTACTGATGGGACAGCAAAATATTTAGGACAGAAGAGACATTGGAAAGCAGTAGCCTATAACCCCTGTACAAGGAGAACTCTGGAAAGTTCTGGGATAGGTGGAAGTAGCCAATATGCTGAACTGATGGCAGTGCATCAGGCCATCAGAGCAGAGAAAGGAGGACAGTGTCATATATTTACTGACTCGTGGGCGGTAGCTAATGGATTAGCTACGTGGATGCCTATATGGAGGAATCAGAATTGGGAGATTCATGGCAAACAAGTTTGGGGTAAAGAGTTATGGGAAAATATATGGGACATGTCTTTGGTTACAGATCTGTCAGTTTTTCATGTTGATGCTCATGCAACCCTGACCACACCAGAACGTGAGTACAATGCACATGCGGATCGACTAGCAAAGATTGCTACTGAATGTATTGTCCCTACTCCGACTCCAACTGATGACCCAGCCTTAGCAAGATGGGTCCACCAGACTGCTGGCCATTTAGGGGTCCAGGCCACCCATCGATGGGCACAGGATCGAGGTATCAGTATTTCTCATGCGTTGTTAAAACAAATAACAGAGGAGTGTTGTATATGCCAATTAGAAAAAGAACAAACTCTTCCTAGGATAGTTACTGGAGAAATAGCAAGGGGAAAAGTTCCAGCCCAAATTTGGCAGATAGATTATATTGGCCCACTACCCCAGGATAAAGGATGTAAATATGTATGTACGTGTGTTGACACCTATTCAGGTGTACTAGTGGCTTGTCCTTATAAAGACGCAACTCAGAAAAACACCTGTAAAACTTTAGATATTGTAAGTTTATATTATGGAACCCCAATGCAGATTCAAAGTGACAATGGGTCACATTTCAAGGGCAAAGAAGTGAAAAGATATTGTGTGTTGAATAATATAGAATGGATATATCATATTCCATATTACCCACAAGCATCTGGGCTAATTGAAAGAATGAATGGATTGTTGAAAGAACAGCTGAGAAAATTAAGCTCAAATAATTCATATCGACATTGGAAGGATAATTTGTCTATTGCCTTACGTAATTTGAATAATAGGCCCTTAGGGGGGAGTACACCTCTAGCCAGAATGATGACCCCAAATCTGCAGATCAGAGAACAGCAAACATGTGAGATCCAAAACATTGAATTTTGGACTGTGAGGGAAGATGTCCCACTATCAAGTCCAGGAACACCTGGTTCAGCAGGATATGATTTACATTGTATAGAGAATTTTAGGTTAAATAGGAAAGAGATAAGAAAAACCCCTACTGGAGTATGTATGAGAATCCCCAAGAATCATCTTGGATGGATATTACCTAAACCAGGATTAGCGGCTCAAGGAATACATGTATTGGCTGGAGTGATAGATTCTAATTATCAAAAAGAAATTGTTGTGACACTCCAGAATATGGGTAAAAAACCTGTACAATTTTGTAGAAATGATAGGATGGTTCAAGTCATTATTATCCCCTGTGAAAAAATACCCTTTGTGAAAACTGACCCTCCTCCCAAAATAACTACTAGAGGGGCAAAAGGGTCTTGCTCCATTGATAGAATAAAGTCAGGAGCTAAGGTATGGGTAAAACGGAAGCCAGATGATATTCCAAAGGCTGCAGAAGTTATAGCCCATGGGAAGGACAACACTGTAACAGTTGTCTATTCAGGGGAAAATAATTACCAAATCGTACCCCTGAACCATATATTTTACCGTGAATAGGTTATAATAATAGATTCACAGACTCCACAGGTATGGCTGATGCTGGTAAATGCCATAAGTCACTCAGAGGAAAGGTAACTTTGTGTGATTAACGGATGAAAACTTGTACATTTGGGGAAAGGCTGGGAGGACAATCTTAGTTTCTATCTAGGGTGGGATCCTCTTGGCTTCCTCATTATGTTCCTTTTGAAAAGAAACATTTCCCACCTGAGTTTGGCTCTGATGTTGGATCTTTGCATAACTGAAATCTCAACCAAACTTGAGATGATTTTATTTGAAGAATTATAGTCCATACTTGTCTATTCTTTTTGTCCTTTGTTTTGGCTAACCTTGTTGCTAGTTTTGTTTCCTTCAGGCTTAAACACCCTGCACTTTCCGGTGACTGCCTAAGCATGTAGTATTCTTGGAATTCCTGCCAGCTCGTTAAAGAAATGACCTCTGGAATGGGACTTTTTGGGGGCAGGGCCATCTCTACATCCAATTTCAGCATGAAGAAGCTATGGAAAATGAGACCTTCACCCCTCACCCCAAGATTTTGAGCCCCAATCGTTCAAGGGGGGTGGAAATGATGATAGTGTTCTGTTTACTTATTTTGTGTTATCCTTGCTGTGTTGTTTTATTGTTATGATATTATTGATCCTATGTAATGGATACAAGGATTTAGGGGTGGACATTTGAATTATTAATAATTATTTTGGGGATGATTGATTGAAGAGATTATCTTGCTGGGACCTAGGGGTGGATCGCATTTGAATCGTAAACCAATATTTAGGAATGTCACCAAATGATATGTTTTGCTTTATAATGAATGATATGTTTTAGTTTCCTTTGTAATTGGATCACAATGTATGTTCTAGGATACATGGCTGATTAGATTATGTATCCTATAACAAGGGGTGGAGTGTAGCCAGAATGGCTTTTGTTTTCTTTGAATGACTCAGCTTACCTCATTGAGCCTCTGGACACTGTGGCTTGCTCTTCCGGGGCAGGAAGCCCAAAGAGCATTCCAGGAGGCAGACAACTTCCTGTGTGAGGAGTCATGGGGCTGGCTGAGGGGAGGTGTTAACGGCTATGCTAGGGGGAGGGGCCAAGTCAAGAACCAATCGGCCCTGGTCGTTCAGGCGGTGCTTGATGATGTCAAAAACTCTATAAGAGGGGAGAGGACAGCTTGAAGATCCTCTCTTTTCCTTTTCCGGTTGGAGCCAGCGACAGTTACAACGACAGTTACAGCGACAGTTACGGCAGTTACGTCAGTTACAGCCACAGCCACAGACACAGCTGAAGCAGGAGCTGCCAGTAGCAGAGCTGACCTACGGGAGGAAGCTGAACAAAGACTTCAGGCCATTACAGAGGCAGTTACAGAGGCAGTTACGACAGTTACGTCAGTTACAGCCACAGCCACAGACACAGACACAGCTGAAGCAGGAGCTGCCAGTAGCAGAGCTGACCTACGGGAGAAAGCTGAACAAAGACTTCAGGCCAGTGGGTAATCTTATTACCATAGAGGGGGAAACATGATTTTGCTTTACGCAATCATGCTTCTCTGTAGCCTCCTGGTTACTCTTGCAAGGCGTACTTGTTGGGCCTGGAAGCTTTTGATCAACATATCAAAATGGGGTTGCTGGTTCATGGGTTGGTTACTGTGGAGCCTAAATAAATGTTTTGATTCTTCTGCCTTCTACTTTGAGAGTTTCTTATATCCGGCGATTCCGAACGTTTCAGACATGTTTATGATCCTCTTTGAGATTACAAACTCTGCCCTCCTAATACAGCTTGGTGTTTCACTTTTGGGGCTCACTCATGGAAGGAGTGTTGAGACTCTGGGCAAGCTGTTGTGACTGCCCCCCGGCTTTGCTAACCCAGACCCACTGGTTCTTCTCTGGTAACTATGAATTGTGATTTGAATCAGACAAGGTCTGTCTGTTGATATTTGTAATTTCTGTTTGCATTTGCCTTGAAGTTCAGAGGGCTGATCTTTTCCCCCTGAAGTAAGTGAATGATATATGTATGTTTAATTAAACTGAGTTTGTTTACCCCTTAAAGTTACTTTCCTTAGTAAAGCAGGTCAAAGAACCTATGTTGGCAGCCCTCTGTGTGCTGGTTGTTGTTGGTCTTACACCCCCCTACAGCAGCTGCTAGCCACATTGTTGCTACAAGGGTCAAAACCTTAAACTTTGTTGATATCCCCTATGAATAATCATCATTTGTTCTTCTCAAGGATATTTACCTCTCATGATCTCATAGACTCCTTCAGCCGCCGGTGAACTGTTTCTTGTTCCCCTTTCTCATCATCAGATGCATCTTGAATGCCACTAACACAGTGTGTGAACTATATTCTTTTTACCTACTACCCTACATACACATACACATACGAAGTTAGGGAAAGACACTAAAAATACACACACATATAGACACATATACATCTATGAATATTTATATATGCATAGCTATAGTATGGAGGCAGCTAGATGGCTCAGTGGATAGAATACTGGGCCTGGAGTCGAGAAGATCTGAGTTCAGAACTAGCCTTAGACACTTACTAGCCGTTTTACCCTGGGCAAATCACTCAACCTCTGTTTGTCTCAGTCCACTGGAAAGGAAATGGCAAATCACTAGTATCTTTACAAAGAAAACCCCATAGACAATATGGTCCATGGAGTCACAAAGAGTCAGAAACGATGGAACAACAAGAAGCTATTGTATATATACACATATATTCATATATGTATGTATAGAAACATGTAGGTGGGTAAAATATGTATATACATATATACATTGACACTGATGTAAACATATATGTACAGCACACATACATATCTGTATAGGAATATGTATATAAGCCTTGTTTTGAAATAATGAATAGAAAAGAAATCCAAAAGAGCAACATTGCTTTACTTTGTAGTGATCTTGAGGAATGGGAAGTTTTTTTCAGGAATATATATACGTGTGTGCTATCTTGAACAGAGAACAGACTTTGCATCCTTTAGGGACATGACAATTTCCTATTTCCCTGAATAAACTAGAATGTTTTAAAATCATCCTATTTTATTTTCTTAATAGCTAGACAAGTCAATAAGTCATTCTGCTATTACCTTGAGATCTAATTTATAGAGTCATCAGTACTATTGATGTGAACATAATGTAGTTTTAGCCAAAGGTATGGATGTATTCTGTAAGAAATGGGAGGAGTAGTTTTTTTTCACAGTACTAAAGGTGTACTTCCCCCTTCTCCCCCACCCCAGCTTTAGCAGAAACCAGGCCTCAAGGTCAGTCAGGTGAGAGGTCAGAGGCTTAGAGGCTTGTATGCATGTGCATGCTTTTTGAGAAAGCAGTCAGGGGAATTAGAGAAGCCAAACCGCTTGAACCAGTTCAAGCTTATCTAGGGTCTGGTCTTGGTCAAGAATCCAGGCCTGCTGATTTGCATAATTTGCATATGTTAAAGAGGGAAAGCAGGGGAAGTAAAAGAATGTAGTTTAATCCTAAACTAAGACAAGAAAAATCTAATTAACTTCACTTTTGCTTCTGTATCCTTATTATCCTACCTATATAAACTATATAACCTAGGAAAACTATGCAAAAAATAAAGATTGTAAACTAACCATAACTCTAGCAGGAGTGGAGGGAATGGTTACCCCTACTCCTGCAGCTGTATCAGTGTGAGTGTTCTAGTGAGCACTACACCCGCTCTCTCAAGGAGCGTAATAAAATGCCTTCCTCTGCCCACCCTGGTCCTGAGCTCTTTGGGTGAGAATGGGAAAATCACATGGATCTTTCTGAGGTCAAGTGGAGGGAAGCAACAGGCAGTGGAAGCTCGCCAGGCTTACTCCTGGATCTTGTCTTGGGGTGTCCTGTGATCCCCACTGCGGTGTTAAGAGGGCTACCACTCTGGATTCCCTTGGGGAACCCTGTGGTCTGCATAGCCTTCTTAAGGGGACATCACTTGGGTCTTCCGGCCCTGTCGTAGGAGCCTTGTGATCTTACCGCTGTTCTAAGGGGCCATCACTGGGGTCCTCCTAGGGTCTGACCCTAGGAACTCCTGTGATTCCCACAGACTAAGACAGGAGGCTACCACTTGGCCTTCTCCTGGGAGTCCTGTGGTCTGCACAGCCTTCCTTCAGGATTGTCACAGGGTTCTTCCTCAGGACTTTGGCCCTGCCTAGGAAGCCCAGTGATCCCCAAAACCACGTTTCTCACATATTCATAAATTATTTTTTCCTTTATAGAAACAGAAGTGATTCTGATAAGTCATCCAGATAGAATTCTGCTTTTTGGTAGGACTATACACAGAATTATGTTGTGAAAAGGCTATTTCCATTTTACAGAAAGGGAAGGGAATCAACATTTATATAGAACCTACTATGTAGGCTCCGTGAGAAGGCACAGGCACTTTGCTAAGTGATTTTTACAAATGTTATAGCATTTGAGTCTCTGTCTTCCTTATCTGAAATAAGAAAGAGGGAAGAGAAATAGAATTACACTTGAGGAAATGACATTTCTCTCCTCTGTCCAAAGGGAGGAAAATGTCAGGTGAGGAGCATGGAATGTATGCACCTATTAGCTGTCAGGCACTGTGCTAAATGATGAGGATGAATTAAATAGCTCTTACTCTCAAGGAACCTATATTTTTATGAATGTAATTGTGAACACAGCTGTCAGACCACAGGAAAGAATCTGAGCTCAGATATTATCTGAATGGAATAGCTTAAAGTTGATAGAAAATCATGGCATACGCTCTGCATAAAAGAATCATCAGAGATCTGAACAAGACATCAGACAATGGGGAAAAGGCTAAATGTGACATGAGTATTATGAAGTTCCAAAATGGACCCAAGATATCTATTCTTGGATAGACAAGGAGATACATGTCCAAGATGGGGTTGTCAGGGAAGGGAAGTTAGTATCAGGGAATTTGGGTGGCAGATACTGGGGATCTAATGACAAATGATATTTCAGGGAGCTGAAAGGCCTTGAAGGTGTGATTGCAGACCCAATTGTTAACACTAAGCTCCAAGGTAGGAAAACCCAGCCACTGGGAGACTAGGTCTCTGGCAAGGGACACAGTTACTGGGAAAATGGAGTTAAAGATAACATTATTTAATAATTCCTGGAGAATTAAGGCATCAAGATCAGAGCTAAACCAGTGAACTACAACTATAGTTATTCAAAATCTGTTGCCTAGGGCCAGAATTCATCAATCATTTAATCAACATTTACTTAAGGATGTGCTTAAACTATGCCAAGCCCCTAATGAAGGTTTTGCTTAAGGTTGGGATAGGAAGATGCAAGTAAAACAGTCCTTAACCTCAAGTAACTTAAATTATAATGGGGGAAAACCTTGACATATATAGTCCATAATTCATGGAGAGATGGCAGAGGCCAACTAGTTCTAGCCCTCATTTCAAAGATGAGGAAAAAGATTGAGGGGAGTTAAATGTCTTGGCCAAGGTCACACAAGCAGTGTGCATTGGAGGCACATATATACAAGATGCATACAAGCAAATGCAAGGTAATTTTAAGAGTAAGGATTCTTAACCATTTGTTGTTGGTGTTGCTGTTATGGACCCCTTTCATAGTCTGAAGAAGCCTATGGATCCCTTCTTAGTATAACATTTTAAAATAATTGAAGGAAATGATAAATTTCAGTTGGAGGTTAATGAAATTAATTCAAATTTTTTTCTCATAAAAGTTTATGGATCCTTAAAAATATATCTACAGAACCCTTGATGGGGAGAGGGTAAGATCTGCAGATCCTGAGTTAAGAATCCCTGCCTTAGAAGGGATTAGGCACTAGCCACTGGGGGACCAGAAAAGGTCACCTGACAAAAATGGTCCCTGAACTAGTACTTGAAGAAACCAGGCACTGGGAGCAGGAGCCAAGGTTTAAGCAGAGAAGAAAACTATGATGTTTGAAAAATTATTTGAACCTTGAATCACCTCTAGAATTCTTCTTCTTTTTTAAAAAAAATTGTTTTCTTTTCAGTTGCAGATTGCCACCCTCTCCCACAAGGGTGGGCAAGAGTCTGTGGTATACTGTCATAACATCCAGATATTCCTAGCATTACCATTAAGAATTCTAGATGATTTTTCAAAGAACCCATGATGAAAAATCACCTAGAATTTTTAATGGTAATGCTAGGAATATTCAGATGTTATGACAGTGTACCAGAAGCATTCTAACCAGAAAAAGGCCAAAGATAACATATTCCCAATACAGATAACAAAACTGGTACAGTGATCAAATACAGAACTGACAAGGAATCTAGATATTATCCGGAAATCTCTAAATTTGCTAAACAGAGAACAGATAAATTCTTGAATTGGCTTATTGACAGTTTCATCTTTCCCAAAGTTTAGAAATAATGTAAAGAACTTGTATTTGACTTGATTCTAATCAATAGACAGCTAATTGGTGAAGTAGAACAAGAACTTTCTAAAATATTGGCATGTTATTTTAGTTTGTGAACAACAGGGAAAGGAATGTTGAGTATAATCAGATGTGTATCTTGGACTTTAGGAAATGAGATTTTTAAATATTCAATCAGAAAATATATATGAGCTCATGTTCAGAAAATTCATTAGGTCAGCATCGAGTCAGCAGGCCTACCTTTGATATTAACTGGGTGGCATGGACTGTGTCACTTCATTCCTCTGGGTCTCAGTTTACTCATCAATAGTATGAAGGAATTACAAGATTTAGTATAATTCCAAAATCCTATGATTTTAATGTTATGAGAAAAGTGTTTTGTAAAGTATAGAATTTTATTCCTGTTTCGGTGTTGATATGAAGATCAAATGACACATGGTGATTTCCATGAAAGTACTTTAGAACCATAACATATTATATGTAAGCAATTTTGATTATTTTAAGAGAGAATGTTGCTAAAGAGAGATGAGAGATGATAAAATAATCCCAATAGGAAAGGAAAAGGAACCATTTAAAGAAGCTAATGTGAGAACACTACAGGGAACATTATACCACAAGCTAAAATTTTTCCAGGTTCATGTAAAAAAGATTAGAAGTAGGGCACATAACCTCTAAGCAAGATGATCTATGGCTGAACTCTGACCTTTCCATTGGCTGTCTCCGAGTTCTGGAATGCCCTCCCTCCTTATCTCTGTCTTCTGGCTTCCTTCAAGATCCAGCTAAAATCCCATATTCTATAGGAAGCCATCCCTTGCCTTTGTTCTGCTAATTAGCTCCTATTTATCCTGTGTATATCTTGTGTAACCTGTACTTCTCTGAGCATGCAGAGTTCTGACGTGGAGCTGTCCTTGAGGAACTTTTTGAATACGCCAATTTGCCTAACATGAAGCCTGCTGCATCCCCTACTACCCAGATGGGATGGCCTTTTTGATTGAGTGCCTGTGTCTTTAAAACTGGCAGGGCTAAGCAATTCACTCTGTCTTCCACTCTTTTTGGTTGTGCCCTTTCCGATAATTTGTGTCTGCTGTGCTCAGCATGTATGCCATCGACAGGTAAGAGGGGAAGGACCTACCTTCTCCTGCTTACCTCTCTTTTACCCTAGAGTAGCAAAAAAGGGAATGTTTTGAAATTATATTTGGAAGGAGAACAAAGTGGTAATAATAAGCCTACTGCTTAGGGCAAATAACGATCTTAAGAGATGACAAAGAGAATGCAAAATTCATCTGTTTTCTCCATCAGAGAACAGTCTGCAAACTACAAAAGGGAAATAATTTAGAGAATCTTGGAAATGTCTACCACCTAGTGGAGCAGAAGTTTCTCTTTGTGACACTTCTCAACTCACCATACCAAGTAATAGAAGTATCCATCTCCAAAATACAGAAATTTCAGCAATTATAAGAGATTAAGTGAAAAAAAAAAAGCCATAAGGTAATTCTTACAGAAAACAAAACAAAAAATCAACAGAGTAGCTCTTTGAGCTTGCATCTCTCCCGGCTTAGACCTTCTGCTTCAGTTCCCATCCCCCACCTCTCACATAGCACCATGATCCTTATGGCTAAGGCACTTTTAGACATTTTTTTTAGTAGTTAACTCACTGGTAACCTCCTGTGGAGGGCAAGGAGAGGGAAGTATCCTTGATATCAAAGTAGGTGGGGACCGATTTGCCATATGAACTCCCACCCCCAGGATCTTCTAATGTTCTATAACCCTCTTAGCTGTAGCAATTTCAGTCAAGGATAGTTAAACAGTAGAAAAATGATTATTTTATGATATATAATCATATAAATAACAAATCAAACAAAAATAAGATTACTTCAATAGATGGAAAAAAATCCTTTAACAAACCATAGCACTTATGTTAAAAAAATAAAACCTTTAAAAAGCATAGGCATGGAAGAGATTTTCTTTAATTATTATCAAAAGCACACATTTCCAATACAAAGTTTTGTATGCAATGAAGAAAGACTGCTTTACCTGTCCAGACAAAGCAAAAAAAATGCCCCTTATGTCTACTATAATTTGACATAATTCTAAAAATACTAGCTATAGTAACAAGAAAAGAGAACAAAATTAAAGATATAAATATCAGCAAAGATGAGACAGAACAAAGCATTGAAGTATTTTGGACTAGCACAGATAGTCTACAACTATTTTCTCCATTATTAATCCAATCCTTCCCTCCAGCTCAAAAGTCCAAGATCTTATGACTTTAAATATATACATATTAATTTAATATTACTAACATATTTTTACTTCTTTTTTAAAAAGATGATAGCATTTTATTTGTCTTTCTCTACAGCAATTACTTCCAGTTTCCTTATTGAGGCTTTCTTCATTTATAAGGGATGGAGTCTATTTCGTAAGCTGTTTGCTAATATCTTATTAGTATCTTCCGTATCATGATAAATCTAGCTTTCATTCAGGTGGGAGTTAGGGAAATATTCTGTTTCTCTGGTCTGGACTAATACCTTCTAGCATTTGTAGTTGTGAATTTTGAGCCCAGGATTTCTGATTCCTAGTTTAGTATTCTTTTAATGATGATATCCAATCTAAAGATACATAAATATATATGTGTGTATGTGTATCTCTCTATCTATCTCTTTAGATGTATATTTGGGTATATATATGCATATATATATATATATATATATATTCTCCCCTCCCCCCTTTATTTTACAGATTAAACAACAACAACAAATCAAGTCCCAAAGATGCCATTCAATAATAGGATCATCATGCCTGGAACTGGAAGGGACCTTAGAGATCATCTAATCCAACACCCATTTTATAGGTAAGTCTTTCTATCTCTAGATCAATCACCATGGTGATATTGATTTTACCCTGTTACAAAGGTACAGAATGGCTAAGCCACTTATTCAAGGGCACAGTGATGGTTGCAGAGATAAGAGAAGAGCCTATAAACTTGGACTCATTGTCCATGCTTCTTTGCCAAAAGTGCAACCACACTGCACCTAGGCAGAAACGAGCATCTTCATCAGCTTGGTAAAAGACTTGGTATAAAACAGACTCAATTTCATGAACATCTGTTAAACTTTGTTCTTAAGACTGATTTCTACATATATTAACAGAGGGTAGAGAACCTCTCTTCAGCCCCTAACTATATTTTGCAAAGTGCTGATTAGAACAGCTGCAAACTTAAATCAATGAGACGTGTACCATCTCAGTCACTTAGAATTTCATCATAATTCTCTCTATCCCTGGACCCATTACCATGCCTCTATTGAGTTCTGTTATGGATATATTTCAGTTTTATTCACTACAATAGAGCTCCTAGAGGGAGAATTTTAACAACCCTGTGTCTATGCTAGGGACCGGTTATTTAAAAAAAAAGACAGAAAAAAGAGAGACAACAACAAAAAACCTTTTTAAGTAGCATCCTGACTCCAAAGTCACTGACAGTAACACCTTTGCACATTAATATTCGCGGAGAAATCAAAGTACAAACAAAACAAGTCAAGAGTAGAACAGCTCCTGTCTGTGAGGAAATGACAATTTGAAGACTGTTGGCATTTCTTGAGCACATAAAATTGTTTCTAAACCTCTGAATTAACCTTCTGTCAACCCATAGAAGCCCAGAGAACAACAGTGTTATCCAGTGAGAAAAGGCAAATGGGAAACAGTGAAATGGATGGGGTGCCTTGCTTAGAAACATACAGAACATTATGGAAACTGCTTATTTTCCTGTAGAAAATAAAAGCAATGAGTATCTTTCTTTCATGGAGTTTCAAGAATATTATAGATGCAATCTACTGAAGAAACCTGGGGGTCAAGAGATAACTTTCAATGATACACATGAAAAGTCATAGACTTTAAGGACCAGAAGAGACCTTGGACATCAACTATTCCAACAGTCTTATTTTATAGATGAGGGAACCGAAGCTTAAAAAGATTAAGTGCCTTTCCCAAAGTCACACAACTGATTATCAGAAACAAGGCTAAAACTCAGAACTCATGACTCCCAGTCCAATGCCCTTTCACTACCCCATTTTGTCACCTATATTAAAATTACAAAACATACTGTTTGTTTTGGATATCCTCCCATATGTCTTTCAACACTATTCTTCTACCTCCTTTCCCTCTTTTTCACTAGATCCCCTGGTCAAGTTGTCTCTGGCCATACAAATCCTCCCACTTCAGTAATGTTGCCTAGGACAGTCCTCCTCCCAAATGTCCGTACTATAAAATTACTTCATTTTCCTCCCATCCATTATCAGTCAAATTCTTTTTCTCCCTCACTATATAACCATGTCACCTTTTCTGGTGCTATCCTTTCTCCTGCTTCTCTTCTCCAATGACCACTGATAGTCAGCCTATCCATCCTGGCTCTTGGCAGATCACATTGGTATTTACAATTGAAAGAAATCTCTATGAAGTTCCTAGTACATTGGGTGGACAACCCCTGTAAGATTTACAGGAGAATATGGACATGCTTTATAGAGAAGGCATGGATGCATTTTGATTGGTATCATTGGAGGAAATACTCATGTTGATAAGATCTGAATTATTTTCTTTTCCCCAGCTCCAAATAAAAATATCCTTTTTTCTCCTCTTATCAGTTTGGCTGATACTGAAGAACAATAATCTAATTAATAATTAAAGTAACTTATACTAAGGTCTGAATGGTTTCATCAATCATGAGGAACAAAATGAATGAAGGCTTAACTCTCCCAAGGGCTATTAATATTTTACAGGAAAATTATTACCCTAAGTGAATCTCTAATTGGCAGCACAATATATGTGAGTTATATATAAGGATCACAGGGTGATAATTCATAGCGTCATAGATTCAGAGTTTGGTGGTATCTCAAAGATTGTTGAGTCCAAAGTCCTCATTTTAGTGATAAGAAACTAAGGCCCAGAGAGCAAATGGACTTGCCCAGAATCTGTGATGGGATTTGAAGCCAGATCTTTCTAACTCCAAGGCCAGTTCTTAAAGTTCTTAAAGAAAAAAGTCACCTAATGATCATATTGCTGGGTAAGAAGACTGGTATGTAATTTATAGAGACCAAATCAAGCACAGTCTTAGAAAACTATTTTACCATATTGAACAATAAGCAAAATACATCAGTGGATACAGTTTAATAACCAGCTCTGCTTATTTTGTTTGTGACAGTGCAGTTTTCCTTACACTTTGAATGATAAAACCAGACTGATTTTTTTTAATTGAGAAGCCAGCCAGATAAGTTCCACTTCAGACATTATAAAAATTCAAAAATAGAAGCAAACTCAACATAGAATTTAATATTTCCATAGCTCGCAAACATTGAAACCTGAATATATGAAAGGGACATGTTGAGCACAGCTTTGGTCTGCTCCTTAAGGGTATTTGTGAAGTCACTCTTAAGGTACTAATTCCCATCAGCCTTGATATTTTTCTCACCTCTCAAGTCTGTTATGAACTCTGATTACATTAAGAAGTACATTATCCTATAATGATCTGAGCAAGACTTACATAAGATTTTTACCTTGCTATAAAAAATAGGCTCTGTTTTTCTACCAATGCCCTTTCTAGCTTTGACATTTTGGAAGTCAACCAGGAATAAATGTTTTCTTATAGTACAGCACTGTTTAGTTCAAAAGACATTTAAATATATTTTCTTCTTTTCTTTCAATGATACACATAAAAAGTCATAGACTTTAAGGGCCAGAAGAGACCTTGGACATCAACTATTCCAGCAGTTCATTCATTCATTTGTTCCTTCCTTCCTTCCTTCCTTCCTTCCTTCCTTCCTTCCTTCCTTCCTTCTTCTTTCCTTTCTTTTTTCCTCTTCCTTCCTTCCTTCCTTCTTTCCTTTATTTCTTTCTCTTTCTCTCTTTTTCCTTCCTTCCTACCTTCCCTCCCTCCCTCCCCTTCCTTCCTTCCTTCCTTTTTTCTTTTTATTTCCTTCCTTTTTTCTTTTTATTTCCTTCCTTTTTTCTTTCTTTTTTCTTCCTTCTTTCCTTCCTTCTTCTCCCCCCACTTCTCTTTCTTTCTTTCACAAGTAAGATTGTCACAGATCTGATGGGTTCCTTGCCTCTGGCTAGCTCTGGACCAATGACAACTAATCAGGAAACCTTAGTATATAATTAACAAATGGGGTGGTGGAGTGGAAGAAAGGATAGAAAAGGAGGGGAAAAAGAAAAAAAATTGAGAGGGGTAGGAAATTGACAAGTGAGATAGAGAAGCAAAGGAAGGCAAAGAAGAAGGAGATGGAGAAAGGAAAGGTAGAAGAAAAGATGAGGAACTAGAAACTAGGAGAAGGAAAGAATGAAGGAAACAAGCATTTATTAAGTGCCTACTATGTGCCAGGAATTGTACTAAGTGCTTTACAAATATCTTATTTGATAACAACAATAGCCTTTTGAGGATTTTACATTTTAAAATATTCCCATTTTACAGTTGAGGAAACTATGGCAGACAGAAGTTAAGTAACTTGTCCAGGGTCACACAGCTAGTAAGAATCTGAGGGAGAATTAGATCTCAGATCTTCCCAACTCCAGGCCCAGACCTCTGTCCACTCTGCCATCTAATTACTAGGAGAAGGGTAGAATAGGAAAGATGGAATTATAAGGGAAGAGACTGAAGAGGACATAAAAATACAGAAAAAGAGAAGAAGAGGAGATGGGGAGGGGATTGGGGTAGAATTTTTAAAATGAAACCTCTGATAGTTTCCTTGAAAAAGGCCATGACTGAAATTTAAAGCATGAGTTAATTCTTTTGCCACTGATTTATTGACTGTTTATATGCTGTGTCTCTAAGTCACCTCCATTAGTTTTAGTAAAGCAAATAATGACCTCACCAAATAATAAGTATCATAAGATGAGGGCAGCTAGGTGGCACAGTTGATAGAATACTGGGCCTGGAGTCAGAAAGACGTATTTTTGAGAGTTCAAATCCAGTCTCAGACACTCACTAGCTGTGCGACCCTGGGCAAAACACTTAACCTTTTTTGCCTCAGTTTCCTCATCTATAAAATGAGCTGGAGAAGGAAATGGCAAACCACTCCAGTATCTTTGCCAAAAAAACCTCAAATGGGGGTCATGATGAGTCTGACATGACAGAAAAATAACAGAACAACAACAATCATAAAATGAACTAGATTTGCCATTGGTCCTATTACTTTTAACTGTTTCATTACTTTTGATGTCTCTAGATGAAAGATTATAAGTGGGCAGGTTTGAAATTAGCATTGATAGATGTGATAAAATTTAGGGGGAGGTTCAATGTGAGTGAAGCATTAAATATGAAGTTAGATTAAAAAATCATTGTCATAAGAAGAACTGGCATTTATTATTAGGGGTCTATTATATAGGGAAGTGCTGGGCAATGAAGATACAAAGACCAAAACAACACTGTCTCTGTTCTCCAGGAGCTAAACCATGTGAACAAGTAAGGTAAATGCCAAGTATAATTCTGAGAGGGAGGATGTGCTAATAGTGGGGGAAGTGAAGGTAGAAAGAAAAAAGGTAAAGCCTAAGCTCTTTTTGAATTGAGTTAAGGATTCCAGAAGGAGGAGGAGAGACAAGAGTGCATTACATCCTTGGGTGACCACTTGTACAAAGGCATGATTGTGAAATATGGAATGTAAAGAGAGAACACGTCATTCTAACTGGACCAAAGAAAGAATGAAAGATTAATATGAAATAAATTGTAAATTGATATGAAATTTATATAAAATTAATATGAAGTTAATATGAAAGAAAGGTAAATAGGGGCAAGATTATGGAGGGCTTCAGATGCCATGTTGAGGATTTTATATTTTAATCTTGGAAGCAATTGACAATTTTTGAGAAAGGGCATGACATAATCAGATCTGTACTTTAGGAATATCAATTTGGCAGCTCTTTGGAGGTTGGCATGGAAAGAGGAGAGATTAACCTTGGAGTCAGGAGTCAAAGACCAAAACTACAAAGCTATTGCAATAGTTCATTGGTGATAAATCTGAACTAGTGTAGAAGTTGCAGGAGTGGAGGAACTGATATGAGAGAGGTAAAATGAACAAGACTTGGCAACTAAATGATAAGACGTGGGAAGAGTCAAGAAAAGCAGGAAGGTTCCAAAGTAAGTTTGTGAAGCTGGAAAGAATGATGGGTAGTACCATCAATAGAAAGCTGGAAGTTTGAAGGACAGATGAGTTTTGGAGGAAATATGATGTCCATTTTGGACACATTAAGTTTGAGAGGCATATGGGATGTTCAGGTAGAGATGTCAAGCAGGTAGAGTTGATAAAAGACTGAGCTCAGGAGAGAGATTGGGACTGGATTCCGCAGTTATATGCATAAAGATGCTCATTGGATTGATGGATATCAGTGATGGAGTTAATGATGAGTATATCATCACTAGAACTGATGATATTCTCAAGTGAGGGAATACCTATACAGAGAAAATAAGAGGGCCTAGAATAGAATTTTAATGGTGCTTATACTTACCAGAGGAGTATGAACTGAAGTAGCAAATGAAAAGAGGCAGTTAGAGAGGTAGAAGGTGAACAAATGCTAAAAAAGGAGGAATTATCCAGGTTTTGGAGGTGGATGGCAATGTCAATAGCTATAGAGAAATCAAGAAGGATATTAAATGAATAAAGGCTATTGGGTTTCTTAATTAAGAGATCATTGGAACGTGAAAAAGAGACACACAAAGAGTTAAAATAATGGACTGGAGCAGACTCTATTAGGCTTCAGTTGAAATAAAAAAGGCCAGGGTAGCAATCATGATCTCAGACAAAATAAAAGCAAGAATCAACCTTGTTAAAAGAGATAATGAGGGAAACTTCATTTTGCCAAAAGGTATCATAGAAAATGAAGTAATATCAAACATTTTTAAAGCAAACTTTTCAGATAAAGGACTTGCTTCTCAAATATGGAGGGAACTGGATCAAATTTATAAAAAAAAATAAGAGGTATTCTCCAAATGATAAATGGGCAAAGGTTACGAACAGGCAGTTTTGTGAAGAAGAAATTGAAACTACCTTTACTCATAATAAAAAATGCTCTAAATCACTATTCATTAGAAAAATTAAAATTAAAACAATTCTGAGGTACCACCTCATACTTATCAGATTGGCTAACATGATAGAAAAGGAAAATAACAAATGCTAGAGGAGCTGTGTAAAAATAGGTACACTTATACACTGTTGGTGGAATTGCAAAATGGCCCAACTATTTTGGAGAGCAATTTGGAACTATGCCCAAAGGGCTATAAAATTGTGAATACCCTTTGATTCAGCAATATCACTATTACATCTATATCCCAAAGAGAAAAAGAAAAGAAGGAAAAGAAAAAGGAGCTATATATACAAAAACATTCATAACAGCTCTTTGTGGGGACAAAGAATTGGAAATCGAGGAGATGCCCATCAATTGGGGAAAATGGCTAAACAAGTTGTGACACGATTTTTTTTTTGGAATATTATTGTGCCATAAGAAGTGACAATCAGGATGGTTTCAGAATACCCTGGGAAGACCTATAGGAACTGATACAAAGTAAAGTGAGCAGAACCACGAGAATATTGTACATAGTAACAGCAATATTGTAAGGGTGATTAACTATGAAAGACAGCTATTCTGTTTAAGACAATGATCCAAGACAGTTCTTAAGGTCTCATGATAAAAAAAATGTCATCTACCTTCAGAGAGAGAATTGACAAACAATGCAAATTGAAGGAAAATTTTCTCACTTTATTTGTTTTTCTTGCTTTTTATGACGTGATTAATAGGGAAATGTGTTTTGAATTGATTTCACATGTTTAATTGATGTTATATTGCTTACTTTCTCGGTGGGTGGGGAAAGGAATGAAGAGAGGGAGAGAATTTAGAACTCAAAAATAAATAAATAAATGGAACAGAAATAGAATAAATAAATAGAATAAAACTATATTTTAAAGGAGATCATTGGAGACCATTTAGAATAAAACACTATCAATCAAGTGGTAAAATCAGAAGCTAGATTGAGCAATTGAGAAGTGATTGTAAAGTGCTGAAATATAAGTAATTAGTTTAAACAATTTTTTAAAGGAATATGACTATTTGAGGAAGAAGAAATATAGGTTGAGGAAATGGTGAGGTGAAATGAAGGCTTTTTAAGAGTAGGAGAAATCTTCATAGATAGATAGATAGATAAGATAGGTAGACAGATAGTGAGAAAAGAACCAGAGAATAAGCGAATATTGAAGATTAGAGAAAGAAAAAGCATGATTGATGAGACAAACTTCCAAAAAAGATGACAGAGGAGAGGATTGAGAGCACAAGTGGAAGGATTAGCTTTGGCAAAGAGAAGGCCTATTTCTTATCAAAGATATGTCATAAAAAAGAATCAGGAAAAAATATATAAGGCTTGTTATGCAGAAATGAAAACTTACTTGAGATTAGATAACATAAACATGAAGCAAGTTGGCATGGTTGTTTCACTCTCAGTGGTGGGATTCAAATAAATAAACAATCAGTTCTCCATAGAACCAACCTGCTGCTGACATGGCAGGTGCAGGCCCCGCCCCACCCTCCCTGCCAACAATGGGTTCATTGAGCTCAATGGTGCAAACCAGCTGAATCCCTCCACTGGTACTCTCTAGGATCACAGACAATGGTTGGGGTAACCCAGGTTTGGAGTTGGACAAATAAACACAGAGTTGTTAGCACTTCAGCAAAGAAGTAAGAGTTTCAAGGCTAGCTGATAGTGTATGCTTGAACTAATCAGCCACAGGGTCAAGGATAAAGGGGAGGGAGAGTGAGGGGGTTCTTGGGTCCTTGCGCCTGGACCCTAATTCTAACATCACATTTCTCCTTAGCCTCTGCTTGGGTGCCTGTGCTTGGACCCCAATTCCAAAACCACATCAAGTTCCAAAATCATCTCTCCCTGGCCTCAAAATACTGTCTCAGGCAGTTCCTCTCCAGTTCAAGGGCAGCATGCCTTAGCAAAACACTTATCTGTCCTCCTGACACTGCAGCCAGCTGCACCTATAGAATTTATTGGACTCCCTGTATTGCTAATTGGCTGTGCACTGGGCCATAATGATATTTACTTATTGACCTTACTGATATATATCCTAGACATAGTCATATGTATACTCCCTTACATTCATCTTGTCTAACAAGACATTTGATAGACATTTGATAAGAGCCACCTGGATATTTCCAGTCAGCACTGACCATTAGTTGACTCAGTGACATTTCACAGTCAAAACCACACCTCCAGGTCACGCCCCCCCCCAGGCTATTTCCCAGTGAACTCTGGGTAAGATGCCTGCACAACAGATACAAAAAAGCACATGTTCCTTTAAGAACTAACCACACCTTAACCACTCCCTAATCCCACCCCAAAACACCTAATTGACATGTTTCACCCCCAAATCTCCTATAAAACTTTTCCTGCATCCCTGTAAGGTTGCAGGGTTCCCTAAGAACTCTTGCCCACATATAAAGCATAATAAATTTTTGCCACCTTGACTTAAAGAATGCTTGAGATTGTGAATTCATTCCAGATGGCCCCAACCCTCTCCAGTGCTCAGGTCCTTGAGGGGTACTCCCCTTCAATGATCCCATCTGGGAACTCCAGTCCTGGGGTTCCTGGACCTCATCTCCCCAAACCCTCAACAAGAGGAGAACAAGAGTTAGTATATACTGCTTCAAGCTTTGCAAATAACTTTACCATTCATTATCTCCTTTGAGGCTCACAACAAACTTGTGACATGTATAGCACAATTGTCCCCATCATAGAGTTGTGAAAACTAAAGCTAAAAAAAATTAAATGACTTGCCTATAGTCACAAAACTAATATATCAGAGGTGAGATTTAAACCCATGTTTCTCTTGACTGCAAGGCAAATATTCTTCTTCTCTTAACATAAAAATATTTAGGAGGAACACTTAAAATTCTGAATTGTAGAGACCAAATTAAAATCATCAATGCCACACCTGAACAGAATAAGACTGTATTTTCTTTTAATAAAATAATAAGATATTATGCTACTGAACACTGCCCTACTTGTGGAAAGAAGTGGTCATGTTTCACTAACTACTTGTCAGAACAATGTGAGAGTCAAATAATCTCCCACACCTCTCATTTCAAAATGGCCTTTTCCACCAGACAAATGTTGAGATGATAAATCTGAAAAATGTTCCAGACTTTTACTTACCACTGGTCTGTGTACATCCCAGAAGGCTCGTTCCTGGCTATCAAGAATCTTCCTTTCTATCTTGTCTCTTTTCTTGTCAACTCTGTGAACAATGTAGTATTAAAGGAAATAAGCATTAATTATGATACTTCTCTTGGAAGGGAAAAATCTCACCAATGTTCACAAGTAAGCCTGACTCACAAATACTCACTTTGCTTGTGCTTCTGCTTGCATAAAAATAAACTCCCACTTCCGGGCAAATGCTCGTTGTAGTCTAGCCAAGCTCTCCTGAAAACATATCATGGGTTAAGAATGTTTAAGACCATGTTTTTTTTGCTACAAATTACTTACAGTTAGGGTTAGTTGAGAAACCAGATATAGAGCTATTATTAAAATGATGCATATATGCTTCTAAGCCTTAATAAAAGCTACCTTCTTATATAGCTTTACCATCATTGAAGAAGTGACTTTTAAAAGTGTAATTAAAAACATTATACGCCTGAAGTTTATGTAAAGATCTTTTTGTTTGTTTTCAGAATTATGCTAGGAAGTAGTGTGGGAATACAATCAGCGCATCTGTTAGTGCTCCCACTTTACACCATGGAATAGGAAATTAACTCTGACTATAGATTAGATTACAAACGAGGACACCAAATTTCCTGGCATGCAATTAAAGGCTGACCTTTGTTTGTTCATACCCCTTTCTCATTCCTTGCCTCAGTTTCAATGATCTAACTTGCTTAATATCTGAAAAGAAAGAAATAGGGTTCTTGCTGAAGTCTTTCTATTGATAGAGGCCACTTCCCCCATCATAATGATCTTTAACTCAAAGCTGGCAGTGTGGTATAGTGGAAAGAATACTGGATTTAGAGTCAGAGGATCTGGGTTCAAATCTGCCTTTGCCATTTGCTAGTTGGGTAGGTCACTTAACATCTCTGGGCCTCGGTTTCCTCAATTATAAAATGGAGTGGTCAAACTAAATGCCCTTTAAGGTCCTTTCTGGCCCTAAATCTACGAACTTCTGAGCTCAGTCAACTAACATTTATTTAACCACCTACTATGTGCCAGGCACTGTGTCAACCCTTGGGATACAAAGAAAGGCACAAGTAGTCCTTGCCCTCAAAGAACTTTATAGTCTAATGGGGGAGAAAACATGCAAACTATTATGTACAAACACTATCTACACAGGAGAAATTGGGGATTTGATCTCAGATATCAGCACAGTACATGCATCATAGCAGTCGTTAAATTCATCTATTCATCCCACTCCTGCCCAGTGGCTTGACTTGTGTTCTAGAGCCTCATTAGCCTGATAGATGGGGCGAGAGGGCAGGATAAGGACAGAATCAATGAACTCTTTACACCTCCCAATCCTGATCCCAGCAATCCATGAAGGTGTAAAGTGAAGAGAGTACACCATCACTATTTGCTTAAGGTCTTGATTTATTTGATGCTCTACAGAAAGCCCAAGATCAGTTACTTACAGCTTCATAATCTGCCAGCTCCAGGCGGGCTTTGTTTTGCATTGTTCTCTTGCAGAGGTAAACAGCTGAAAAAACAAGCACAAGAATCAATCATTTCCTACCTTCCTCTTAATACCAAGGTCCTATAAATCAAGCTTCAATGGCTTCATCCATTTTTCTTATAAAAGTGGTCTGTCTTTTTTTTCTTCCACCAATTAGAGGTAGCTGGTGACACAGTGAGTAGAACTCTGTACTGAGTTCCTTGGTCTCAGACACTTAATAATTACATGACCCTGGGCAAGTCACTTAATTACTGTTCGCCTCAGTTTCCTGATTTGTAAAATGGAGATAATACTAGCACTCACCTTATAGGGTTGTTGTGAGGACTAAATGAGATAATGTTTGTTAAAAGCACTTAGCACATTGCCTGTCACAGAAGGTACTATATCAATGCTTGTTCCCTTCAGTTTCCCAAATTATGGTTTCTGATACATTCATTTGTTCATTGAACTTATTAAACACCTACTATATGCTAGGCACTGGGTCAGATACTAGGGATAAAAAGACAAAAATAAAACAGCTCCTGTCCTCAAGGGGCTTACACTCCAAGCCTCTAACACCATAATATTTATTTGCCAAAATTCAGACATAATGATAGTATTTATCAATTCGTTCAACAAACATTTATAGAATACTGAAAATTCACAACCGAACAGACACATTTGCTAACTCACTTATGTATGTAGAGAGTTAGGTTGGTTTAGTATAGTGGTAGGGAACCTGTAGCCTTGAGGCCACATGTGACCCTCTAGGTCCTCAAGGGCAGCCCTTTGACAGAATCCAAACTTCAGAGAACAAATGGGGATTCTATGATGTTTAGATTTAATCAAAGGGCCACACTTGAGGCCTTAGAGGGCTACATGTGGCCTCCAGGCCACAGGTTCTCACCTCTGCTTTGATGGATAGAGAAATAGCCTCAAAACCAAGACAATTTCAGTAGTACAATGTCAAGGTGACCCTGGAGAAGTCATTTTACATCCCCTAAGATCACAAATTACAGAGGAGGCACCAAACCTACACTGGTATACCATGTTTTTTTGTGTATATCAATGAAATCACAGATCCAGTCCCTATTACTATGTGCACCTATGTATACACACATTATATACATGTATAAATACACATTTTGTATATATCATATATAGCTAATAGCTATAGAAATAGCTATTATCAATTTCTAAATGTATTTAATTGTCAACTAAAAACATTCTACTTAAATGAAGTTTCTTCTTTGGGTACTGCCATCCCTAATACTTTTCTGTAAGAAAACTTAAATGACATTATTTTAAATTCCTCCGGTAGGCCCAGTGCCCCAAATGACTTCTTTTTTGGAATGCCAGCTCCCAGAAAAGCATTTTCTTAAGTTACTAAATGACTAGCCTTCATAACAGGACTAAAAACAGGACCTTAATTAAGGGATTTGGTAATAAATGGTGCCTATTTATTCTTCCCTCTTCACATTTGTGACAAGTGGTGTTTTTCATAAAATTATTTACTTTACTAAGCACAGGGCAGTTTCCCTCCTTCCTTATCTCTGTATTTTTTAATTTAATAGTCATCTCTGAATGTTTCAATATTCATTTGGGATGATAATACATTTTGAGCCAATGCCAGCTCACCACAGTTAGCAGGGCTAATTGCCACCAGATTAAGTACCATAACACTGGATTTCCTCATTTCAGCTGATTTCTGTTTCAGCAACCTTGAGCATTAATATAGATGGGGATAAAGCCCATTCCTAACTCTTCCATAGTCAGATTTCTGTAGGTGATGCCGAAATGATGGATGGTTAATGATACCGAGATGATAAAGTACAGTGGACCTGTACAGAGTAGATTAAGTGTTTGTTGTATTTGCATTGCACACAGGCCAAGAGTTTACAGAAACATCAGATTGATGAATCAAAGTATCCTTAGCATATGATTTAGCCAGCCTTTTAAGAGCAGTGTTGTGGTTATTGGCAGCAAGTGAAGAAGAGATCTGTAGAAGTATTGCCAAAAGCATTAGCCTTCTTCAGCCTATCAATCACTCATTCTGCTACAGATGTTTCACATGATAATATCAATACCCCTATAGATCTTTAAAATAGTTTTCTTATTCTATGAGGGCTTTGTCAAATGTATGCAGGTGAAGTGTATATTTTTGTCTCATCTTTCATTTCAACTTAGCATTGGACATTTTACATGACAGTGAACACAACTTTGGCAAGCATACATCTTTCCATTTAATTCCTGGATTGAGTGAGACTTAATAATAATAACAGCTAGCATTTATTTAGTGTTTTAAGATTTGCAAAGCCCTTTACAGATATTATCTCAATTTATCCTCACAATAATGCTATGAGGTAGGTATTATTGTTATTCCTTTTTAAAGATGAAGAAACTGAGGCAGACAGAGTTTGAGAGATTTGCTCAGGGTCATAAAGTTCCTGAGAGTCTGAGGGCAGACTTGCCCGGTCTTCCTGATTCCAGGTCCAGTATGCCATGTAGTTGGCAAAATAATTTAAATTCTTTTCCAAAGAAAATGATGACTATTACATCTTTAAAGGAATCTTGTATGATTTTAACATATCTATGGGTAATACTTCATATTTTGCTATATTAATTGAAAATTTAAAACAAAAAACCCCCAAGAAGTTCAATGGGATATTATATGGTCTACATCTTTCAAACCATTGTGTTACTATAAAGATGCTGTTTGTGAGAGAATTTCATTTGCCTTTTCCTATTCATGGAAGTATCAAGTATGGATTCCTTGAGATTATTCTCACAAAAATACTTCATAGAGAAAAGAAATAGGCGTATATGTATATATATATATACACATATATATATACACACACACATATATATATATGCACACATGCCAGCATTTATTGATATTTCAATCACCTTATTTTATAGTGAAATTTTCCTTGATTTTCTCAAGCTTTTCCTATCTTTTTCTCTTCAGATATCATAAGAATTGATATCTCACTGTCCTTAAAATTGTGTCACTGCTAGCACATATCTCCTTTGTATGTAATTTGTCTAGTCCAGCTACCCTTGCCATCCTTGTTTTCTTTGGTATCATCTCTACTTCTTCATGTAGCAAAATGACAACTGTGATGTTGGAGTACAAATATGGTTGCTCTACAGTAACTGATAAAGAGACCAATTTATTAAGAGTCCCAGTTTTCATGTTCATTGCTCTCCCAGTTTTATCCTTAAATGCCCTCAGAATGATATGGTATCATTGGTCACTTGAACAACTTCCTATATACTTTTTTTCTTTATTGGTTCTTGTTGTTCTAAGACTTTGGTTACTTCTTATAACCTGTCACCATTCTACATAATGAGGATTCCTAACATATTCTATTTTAAATTGGCATTTTTGTTGCTTTTATCCTCTCTCCTCTCAGCAAGGAAAAATTAGGTATTTACCAGTCTTTAGGCTGTTTCTTCCCTTTACTCTGGTCACTGATATATATATGTATGTATGTATGTATGTATGTATGTATGTATGTATGTATGTGTGTATATATGTATGTATATATATGTATACATGTATATATGTGTGTGTATATGTATGTATGTATATATATGTATACATGTATATATATGTGTGTGTGTATATATATATATATTATATATTAAACTTCACTTGGAAATGGCAAAAGTATATGTTAATGTCTGTTATTTTATCCATCCCTCCTATGGCTGTCGAAGTAGACTTGCTGCTAAAAAACAAAACAAAAATAAAACAAAAAAAAACTGTTGGTGGCATCTATTGTTTATATGATTAAGTAGAAGCACCTCATCTTTGCATTTAAAATTTTCTGTAATCTGGCACCAACTTACCTTCCCAGATCTTTTCACATTACTCGTTCTCAAATGTTCTATATTCTGACTAAAGTGGCCTATTTGCTGTTTCTCAAACTCAGTATTCTTTCTTTCTGAATTCACACAGGTTAGATCCAAAGCCTAGGATGAATCCTATCTCTCCTCATCAGAGCTCCTTGGAATTTTTATCTTCTTTCATGGCTCCTTCCATGAATGACCTCTTCCACAAAATCTCCTCTAACCTCTCCAATTGTAAGTTCTCTCTGTGTCTTCTTATCACCTTGTATTTACTTGTCTGTGTATATACTGTATCTGCTACTTAGATTGTAAATTCCTTGAGGGGAGGACCCATTTTCATCTGTATCTTTATATCTATGGTCCCTCATGTAGTGCTTTGCTTACATACACTATGCTGGGTGTTTAATAAATGTTGGTTGAATCAAACTGATAACTTCATAAAAAAAAACCCATGGATCTGTTGGAAATATGTCCCTAGTTATATTTCCTCTCTTGTTTCCTGTTGGATTTGTTGTAGGCATAACATGGTCAAGTCCTCACTTTGCGTTGTCCTTTAATACCTTTCATTTTAGAAGAGTCACCACAAAGTCCCGCTGATAAAGGGAGAAACAAGACTAGGGATGGAATAAATATCTGACAAGACCGTTCACTCTATTTTCACCTGAGAGTATTTCATGCATAAAGGTCAAAGTGAAAGAGACTACAAATCACCTGACTATGCAGTCTTACAAGTCCTAGCAACTTGGTTTGGTTTAAATACATAACTCCGCATTCCTACTTTACAATTTTCTCTTAATCCCAGTGTAGGGTCTCTTGACTAACCAAGATTAAAAACAACAACAACAACAAAAAAAAAAAAAAACAAAGGAGGGTAAATAGTTCTTCCTATTTTTCCTAGGGACCTCTCATTCTTGAAGAACCTCAGACAGACCTTCTGCTCTAGGGTCTATGGTGGCTGCCATGCCAAGACATGTTTTATGCATCCAGTTTTCTAACCCTTTGGCTACAAATTGTTTGTACATGTGCAGGCGTCTTGAAACGGCAGCTTCATAAAAGACAAACTACAGCTTTGTAAACATTTACTTGGATAATTTTTGCTTCCCTGCCTGGAGTATTGCCTTTAATCAAGTTTCCAACACCTGGCTCCTGAAATGCTATTTTCAGATTCTCCACAGATCAGCTCTTATCCGTCTCTCCTCCCTCATCATCAGTCTCTCCTTGATGATTTTATCCAGACATGTAAACCCTCTTTTGCAGCTTCCACATCCAGCTTCGTTAGGGAAGCTGATTCTGAACTGTTAGGTGACATAACAAGGGAGAGGAGCCCAGGGGTTCCTTAGACTAGGTCTGTGCGTACAGGGAAAGTTGAACCTTGCCCTCCATTCTAGAGGTTCTCTAAAGTGATCGTCATCCTGCCAGTTGAGTAAGGGTTAAGGAAAAAGGAAGCTCTCTCCACACAACAAGAAATTTTAACATTCAAAGAAGGATTAAGCAATGATAGCTTCCACTATTCCCACAACAACAATCAAACCTGGGGATTTTACTATAGCAGGTTCACTAAGTACTCACGATCTTACCACTCTAAGTCAGCATCAGCAATCAGCAGGGTGTGAAGAGGGATTTTTAAGTGGAGAATAAAGAAAATGTGTAGCACTGGCAGGAAATTTTAGGAAGGACACTGACATGATGCACAAGCAGAAAATAATAGTAACAATAATGATGATGATAATATTGACAGTAATGATAATAGTAACTAGCATTTTAAGGTTTGACTAATGCTTTTCATACGTTATTCCATCTGATCCAGAGACAATGCCATGAAAGGATCATTTGCAGGAGCTCAGAGTACTTTGCCTGCAGGAGAAAAGACTCTGAGGATTATGATAGCTATTAAAGTATTTGAAGGGCCAACCTATGGAAAAGACAGCTAGGAAGCACAACGATGCCCAGACTGGAGTTAGGAGGACTCGTCTTCCTGAGTTCAATCTGGCCTCAGACATTTACTAGCTGTGTGACCCTGGGCAAGTCACTTAACCCTTTTTGCCTCTCTTTCCTCACTTACAAAATTAACTGGAGAAAGAAATGGAAAACCACTTCAACATCTCTTCTAAGAAAACCATAACAGATGATGAAGAGTAGGACACAACTGACAAATGACTGAGCAACAACCTATGGAAAAGGGGACTGGATCCAGAGAGCTTGGACAGACATTTCAGAGGTATATTTCTGTTCCATGAAGGGAAGAATTCCTGACAACCAGAGTTGTTAAAAATGGAACAGGATGTGTGAAGAAGCAGTGAATTCTCCAACACTGGAGCTTTTGGATCAAAAGCTATGAGGTCACTTTTGTGAGATGGTATAGATAGAGAGAGGATTTGTGTTTATATAGGGGTTATGCTATGTGACCTCTGAAATTGTCCAACTATCCTGAATATATGGGATAAGCGGCTTACTTAATTTAGGTGGCTGGTGGGGTGGAAGAGAAAATAAATGCTTATTAATTTAAAAATAACATGAAGGATAAAAAGAAGTTGAGGTAGGGAAAATAAATATCCTATTGGAAATTGGAGATGCAGGCATGGAGATTGGGAGAGAAAGTAGGGCTAGATATAGATACAAAGACATATCTCTATCTAGACAGGGGTAGGTAGGTCTTGCAGTGGATATAGCACTGGGCCTGGAGTCAGAAAGACCAGAATTCAAATCTGACCTCAGATACTTACTAGCTGTGTGACCTTGGGCAACTCACTTAATGCCCACCTGCATAAAACTGGAGAAGGAAATGGCAAACCACTCCAGGATCTTTGCCAAAAAAACCCCACGGACAGTTGGTCCACAGGATCAAGAAGAGTCAGACATGACCGAATGATTGAACAACAATATCTAGATCAATAGATAAGTAGGTAGGTAGGTAGATAGATAGATCTGTGGGTCATTTGTTTAGAAATGATAATTAAACCCATGAGAGCCAATGAAATCACCAAGAGAGAGTGTATATAAGGAAAAGAGGGTCCAGGATAGAGCCTTAGAGTACACTCAGTTACAAAGGAGGAGCTATTGGACAGGTTGGAAAAGAGCCAGAATGGAGAAAACCTAGTAAGGAGAGACTATGTAGGAGGAAAGGGTGGTCAGAGGTACCACAAGCAACAGAAAGAGCAAGAAGGATAAGGATGGAGAAGAGGCTATTTGATGTGGTGACTGGAGGTCACAGGCACTTTTGTACAAAGCAGTTTCATTTGAGTGTTGAAGTAAGAAGCCAGATTGTGGGGAGTTAAGAGAGTATGAGAAGATGTTGAGGTTCTGACTGTGGATGGCTTTTCTTAGCATTTCTAAGCTTATTACTAGTTAAATTTGCAAAGGTGGGGCATCTAGGTGGTGCAGTGAGTAGAGCACCAGCCCTGGAGTCAGGAGGACCTGAGTTCAAATCCGGCCTCAGACACTTGACACATGTACTAGCTGTGTGACTTTGTACAAGTCACTTAACCCCAATTGCCCCGCCAAAAAAAATTAAAAAAAAATTTAAATTTGCAAAGGTCCTCATGCATTTGATCAATTGGCTATTTCCCACCCCAATTCAGCTTATAGACTACCTTATAGATGGTAAGAGGCAGGTAAGAGACATATATTAAGGTCTTGAGCAACAAAGAAGTATCTATGCTCTGTTACTCCTTAATAAGGTACGAAAGGGTCTTTAATCAAGTTTGATGGAATTAGAAGGGGATTATCCATTGACTGGATTGATACTCCTGGTGAATCTTTAAAACACTCTCAAGGTAGTGAGTTGACAACTGTAAGGAATGTGAGTTCTGTGAATCTGGGCAGCCTTGGCCATTGGGATCGGAGATACAGAGCGAAATAGGGAGAGAGCAAAAGGCCTAGGCAGCCCAGTTGAGTGACCTGTCCAGCTTAGGGGCAGCAGCATGAGGACACTGCAAAAAGAAAAAGGACATCAGGTCTATAGTACCATCTGGGTGATTTGCCTGGGTCACATTTGTTTCCTATGTCTGTGCCTCTCTACTAGTGTTCTCTAAGTGTGTGCCCATTCTCTTCATTGATGCTGTGTGTAGTTATGGGAAAGTATGCTTCGGGTTTATGGGAGGAATGTTTTATTACTATTGTTCATGCTACTACTTAACTCTGCCTTTAATTTGGGGGAAAAATCTTTGGATAATTTGTCCCTGACGGTGCCTTGGGAAATTTGTCCTCTGGTACCTACACTGAGTTCTGAGTATAATAGTCTCAGAATAAAATTGAACATATTTGTGTTTTCAGTCTTCAAAGTATCAAACCTCATGCCTTATTTCTTTTATATTTGGATCAAAAGCAACCATTATCTCCCATAATAAGTAATGGACCAAATGATGTGTACCCACTGGCTTCAACTAAAAGTCTGAAAGAGAAACATAACTTTGAGTGTTCAAAGAACTGGTATCATGACTATACAGCAGTCATATAGGCACCTCTCTTTCCTAATGTACTTTGTTTCCCACGATTTGCCTAAAAACCACAAATGACAGTTGGATACGACAATGGAATTTTCTGTTGTTGCCATATGGGAAAATATATTGTACTTAGATACATACCAATTTATCTGTATCCTGAAAAGTAACATTTCTACTATCTCTTTTAGAGAGTATCTTTGTAGAATATTTTTTATTTTGGCCCTTTCCCCTCAAATAAGAAAGTTCTTTCTTTGCTTTTAAGAGGTAGCATGACTTGTGGGAATTATGACAGTCTCAGTGTCAGAAGATGGGTCCAAATTCTGACGCAGACACTAGTTGTTGTAACATGAATTTCCTCATCTGTAAACAGGGATAATAATATCTAAACTATGTACTTTACCAGGTAATTCTGAGAAACTGCTTTACAAAAGCTATAGTTATGGATTATTTATCAACATTTGCAAGTAACCCGGGAAGACATACTAACAGGGATGAACCATGAATAAACTAGACCAGAGTGGATAAATACCACGAATTTTCATGGAAAACAAGGATAGTATATTAACCCAAGCATATATTTAGGCATATACACCATCATTATCATTATCTTCATCTTTATCATCAACATAAACCAGAATTTATATAGCCCTTTAAAGGTTTGCAAGTTGCTTCACATACCTTATCTCATTTAATCTTAACAACATCCCCATAAAATAGGCACTATTATTATTTCTATCTTACAGGCCAGGAAACTGAGAGAAGTGACTCATCCAGAGAAATACGGAAGTGTCTAAGGTAGGATTTAAACTCAGGTCTTCCTGACCCCTGACTTCCACAAATCCTGTACTCTATCCACTGCTTCACACAGAGCATAATCACTGTATTGTCCCCTTATTCATTGAAGTCTCAGAAAATGAGGTTTGATTCTAATATTCCAAGAACAAGAATAACATTTGAATTCATATTTTTCAGACAAAATTAGTTTATTTGTTGTTTCCTAGCAACATTTTGCACTCTTACCTTTTTGCTTTTGGCTAACATTTTGACTATGTAGAAAAAGGCCTGGACCTGTGATTACACTGGTATGGGGTACTCTTAGTCGGAAAAACTTTCTCTGCTAATGCAGGTCTGCATAGGATTGTTTTAGAGAGTTGTCTGAGGCCCTGAGGCGTGTGTGGCTTGCTCAGAGATACATAGTCAGTATATATAAGAAGAGGGACGTGAACACAAATCTACCAGGCTTTCAGGACAGCTCTCTCTCCATTCCCCCAGCTTCCTTTCTTGGTCTAATAATGACTCTTTCCTGACAGCCTAGCTTCAAGACCACCTCCTCTGTGATACCTTACTTGATCTCATTGAAATAGTCATATCCCTTTGTATCTCTTCTACGGTACTTTGCTATGTGTGTGTATGTATGTAGTTAATGTGTATGTACATGTACATATGTATGTGTATATATAGATATACACAAATATATGTGTGTATGTATGGAGTCAGTGTCTGTGTGTATATACACACATATATAGTATGTGTGTGTAGTCATTGCATATGGAATTATATAGGCATGTATGTAGTTAGTGCATATATGCATGTGCACATACATGTGCTATTAGTGGGTATATACATATATGCATGTTTAGTCAGTGTGTATCTATGTGTGTAGTCAGTGCATGTATATATACATGTGCATATGTAGTCTGTGTATGTATATATACATACATAAGTGTATATATAGTCAGTGCATGTGTGTATATATGTATATATACACACATATGTAGGTATGTATGTAGTCACTGTGTATATATGCATGTGTGTGTAGTCAGTGTATGATATATGGGTGTATATAATCAGTGTGTGTAAATACATATATATATGTGTGCACATGGTCAGTATGTGTGTGTGAACATTTGTATGCATGTATGTAGGTCTTAATTCTCCTACAAGATCAGGCACTTTTTGAGGACTCAAACTACTTTTGTTCTTGTGTTTATATCCACTGAGTCTAGCAGAGTACCTGGAATGTGGTAGACACTGAATGAAGAATGAATGACAAGAATTCTCCTCATGCTCTTAGTCATCATTGTCATCTCCACAGCAGCTAAACCAGTGACTTGCACATAGTGAGAACAAAAATATTTGCTGAATAAGTAAAACCACTGGTTTGTATATTTTCCTTGTTCATTCATTCAGCTTTCATTAAGATGACTGTTCAATGCACTTATAAATGGCATTACTAGTAGATAAACAGATGAGGTAATGTAAGCTGTAACCCCAAAGTTGAAGGCAGCTACTGGCCTAATCTCCAAAAGAAAGAGAGAGGGATAGAACCAGAGGTGAAGAGAGAGGTGAATAAGCAAGTTAGTTAACAAACAGATAAATAAATAGTTGGATAAAAAAATAAAAGTGGTTCAAGCAAGGAAACAGGATTAGTGAACTGCCACTGACAGTGAAAACTTTAAAACTCCAGCCTTGAAATTCTTCCACTTCAGGAGAACCATTCCCTGAGGACACCAAAGAAGCAGTGCTTGTGCTCTTTGAAGGAGGAAAAAATAATTCCTAGTTGTTTGTTTGGCTCCATTTTTGTTGATGTAATAGATAGATGCATAAACTATGTCAATCTTTCATAACCAAAGGAACCCCTAAATCAAAAAGGAAGCATAACAGGGCAAAATTCCATAGCAATTCTCAGGAGCTCAGTATTATAGTGCAAGAAATTAGGAAGCAAATTGTGACAAATATTTCTTACAAAAGCCCTTCTATTTCAGTTTCTTATATTTAAGTGCAAAAACTGTTGTTCGTGATGCAAATACTTATTCTTTAACCTATATAGAATGATTCTATGCAGAGCCTAACTAGCAATTTTAGTTCCAACAACAAGGTCCATACAATGCACCTGGGCCAAGAAACACATAACGGGCCTTTGAGTCAAGTCTAAGACAAATTCAGTTTGGGGAGAGAGGCAGACACCCTGGCAGAGCATTTCCTTGACCAGGAGAAGACTTACAGGAACCCACCACAGATGGAATGTGAAGGTCAGGGCTGACCTGGGGAACCTTTTGGTGAAGCTTTAGATAAGGGTGGAGAAAGAAGGGGAATTGGGGAGGGTAGGTGGAGAGTACGTGGAAGTTTAATATCAAGCACCTTTTTGTTTTAGTTGATTAATTTTGCTAAGTTTCTAAGATCGTTCCTTTAGATAATAATGCTGAAAGAAGGTAAGCGTTGATAATATCCTCTTTGTTTTGGTGTTCTGGGATAAAGCCCCAGTTACCCTACCCTAGGTATGGTTCTTATTTGATGCATTTATAAACAACATAAACTTACAAGTCACACTTCAATTAAACCAACTACTTGAATTGCTGAGGTGACAGAATAGAACCACTTAATTAATTTGTGCAAATTATTTATTTCATTTTTCACAAACATGCCTTTCTTTGTCTTTTAAAATAATGTTTTCATATTTCTTTTGGGGAATAGCAACTAAATGGATATTTGCTGCAATAAACAAAATTATGTGCAAAATGCAGCAGATTCTGCTGATATACAGCAATGACTACAGTATTCTGTTGTATCATGGAAGGTCTAGCTCTTGTTCTTTTCAGTGTATTTTAATAGCCATTTAAAAATTATTTAGATTAAATTATAACTGAATAAGTAAAACATAATTTAATTTTAATGTATGACCTTTGTCTTTAGATTCCCTGTATTTGTCAAATCATAGGTCTGGACCAAAAACAAAAACAAAAACTGAGCAAAATTAGAAACTTTTAATCTATTTCTTTACCTATATTATTTAGAAAAGAGTTAACTTTCGAATTATTTTTCACGTAATATTGTTACTCTTGACTCCCATACACCCATTTATATTCATTAGCAATACAAATTAAAATGGAAATAGAAAGATAGGAGAAGGAAGAAAATGAAACCAGCACTACATTCTGATGGAGAATGTTGTGTTTGTCCTTCGTTTTCGAGGAGGACCATGACATCAGGGAAATGATGACATGATTTGCAAGTGGCTTTGATTTGAGTGAGGGAAGGCTGTGTAAGGCCACCTGCCTCACTTTCTTCACCAGAGCCATCTGGATCCAGTGACCAAATATTCATCGGGATGACTGGAGATGACCCAGGAAGCAATGGGAGACTCTGGTCCTTTCAGGCTAAGGCCTTTTCATGTACTCACTTCGAGGGAGGTGATGCCTATTCAGTGAATAGGCCTCTTTAAGAAGTGAAAAAAGAAGGAAAAAAGAACAAAAATAAAGCTGGGAGGGGAAGACCCTTAGGGTTGCTGTTCCAAAGAGAAACAACTGTTTGACATTCCATTGACATTCCCTCTAAAGCCAGGAGGGCCCAGACCTGTGGTAGAGCATTCCAAGCTCGTATTGGCCTGATCAGCCACAATCCGACACACTGAATCTTGACTCAAGCATAGTGATGTCATTTTGGTCCTTTTCAAGAACAAAGGACAATAATCAACCAACCAACCAATTTTGGCATTACCAAAGGGTAAAGGATGAATTGAAGAGGGGAGAGACCTCAGCAAGGAAACTAATTAGGAAGGTATTATAGTCCAGATGAAGTAATGAGGCCTAAACTAGCATAGTGGTTATGTGAGTGCAAACAGGGCACAAATTTGAGAGATATTGTGGAGGTAACATCACCAACACTTTTAACTAAATGGATATCTAGAGGAGAAAGTGAGGCACGTGACCTTCCACAGCCCTCCCTCACTCAAATCAAAGTCAACTGCAAGTTACATCATCATTTCTCTGATGTCATGGTCCTCTTCGAAAATGAAGAACAAATACAACCTGTGAGTAGACTGTGCTGCCTGAAAGGGGACCCGGCTAGTTGGGAAACTCAGCTTGTCCTCTCTCTCTCCCTTTCCATCTCCTCTTCTCCAAAGAAAGGTAAGTTTTGATGGCCAGAAGCTGCCCACTTAACTTGGGGTTTACTGGCTAGATTTCTTTTTATTCCTTTCTTCCTTCCTTCTTCCCTTCCTTCCTTCCTTCCTCCCTCCCTCTCTCTCTTTCACATACCTTAAACCCAGTTCACTCTAAAGCTCATAGATTGAACTATAGTACGTCTCTGCCCAAGATCCATGTTCTGATGGAGAATAATTTTCAAAAAATAGCTAAATGTTACTCCCCTGCTCATGAAACTTTCATAGTTCCCTATTTCCTGCCTGTAAGATAAAATACATACTCCTCTGTTGGGCATTTAAAGTCCTTTTCTATCTGGTTCCATCCTGTCTTTCCAGATCAATTTTGCAATACGCCCATAAGCTGTCCATTTCAGCCAAAATAAGCTATTTAATGTTCCCTGTATGTTACATTCTTTTTTCTACCTTTAAGCCTTGGCACAGGATATCCTCCAAGCCTGGAATGTTCTCCCTCCATATCAACATTTCTTGGAATACCTTGTTCCTTTCATAGTTCAGCTCAAATTCCTATATCAGACCTCCCATGATCACCTTAGTTGTTAGTGTTCTCCCCTCCCGAAATTACTTTAGATGCACTACGCATATACTTTGTGCTTATTCATCAGAATAAATATAGTATCTCCCTCTTCCCTCAGTACAGTAGAAGAGATACAAAGGGATACGGCTATTTCAGTGGGATCAGCAACAGGATCACAGAGGAGGTGGTTTTGAAGCTAGGCTGTCAGGAAAGAGTCATTATTAGACCAGGAAAGGACATTCTGCTTCATATTAAGAGAACAGTTCAACAAAGTATGGTAGGAATATATTGTAAGGAATGATGAATATAAAGAATTCAGGGAAATATCATATGACTTATATGAACTAATTCAGCCTAAAGGATGCTCAATAAAAAGTAACAATATATATAACGACTTTAATGATGTAATTAAAAACAACTCTAAAAGCCAACATAGCCAATGGGCAAAGGTGGACTTAAGCTATAACACATTTCCTTCCTTTTCCTCGTAACATGGTAAATGATAAGAAGGAAAAAAATCCATCGCTTTCAGTTGCTATGGCTAGATTTGTTGCCTTTCAGTTATTTTTCAGTCATGTCTGACTCTTTGTTACCCCCTTTGGGGTATTCTTGGCAAAGATATTGGAGGGCTTTGCCATTTCTTTCTCCAGTTTATTTTACAGATGAGGAAACTGAGGCAAACAGGGTTAAGTGACTTGCCCAGGGTTACACAGCTAGTAAGTGTCTGAGGTCAGATTTGAGCTCAGGAGGATGAGTCTTCCTGACTCCAGGTCTGGTACTCTATCCACTGCACCACCTAGCTGCCCCATTGTTAGATTTGTTTTTTCTCTTGGAGGGGAGAGGGAAGGTACTATGAGTCAGGTTGTTTGTTAGGAAGTAACTAATGTGTCAAAATATAATGTATTATAATTTTTAGAAGATAGCATACTTATATGTAATATTATTTTTAACTTAAATTTGATCTTTCATATTCATCAAATTCACTTTCTCTCTTTTTCTACCCTTTATTTCTGGCTTGCCCCACTCACAATTTCCTGATATGAAATATCCCTTCTACCATAATAGTATCTAAACTTTTTTTTAAAAAATTCTAAAGCATGATGGGTGATCATATAAAAGCCTTCATACCTAATCACTTTTGAGGGAATTAGAAAAGGCAATGAAGAAGAAAAGCTATCACTCTTTGCAGATGATATGATGGTATGCTTGGAGAATCATCTAAAAACTACATGAAACAACAACTTTAGCAAAGTTGCAGGATATAAAATAAACCCATATAAATTGTCAGCATTTCTATATATTACTAATAAAGCCCAACAACAAGAGATAGAAAGCAAAATTCCATTAAAAGTACTGTAGACAATATAAAATATTTGGGAGTCTACCTTCCAAGACAAATCCAGGAACTATATGAACACAATTACCAAACACTTTTCACACAAATAAAGTCAGATCTAAATAACTGGAAAAATATCAGTTGCTCATGGGTAGGTCAACCTAACATAATTAAAATGACAATTCCATCCAAATTAGTTTACTTATTCAGCGCGATATCAATCAAACTACCAAAAACTATTTTATAGAACTAGAAAAAATAATAACAAAATTCATTTGGAAGAATAAAAGGTCAAGAATATCAAGCGAACTGATGAAAAGAAATGGAAGGGAAGGTGACCTAGATGTACCAGATCTAAAACTGTATTATAAAGCAGCAACCATCAAAATTATTTGGTACTGGCTAAGAAATAGAGTGGTGGATCAATGAATACATTGGGTACAGTAGTCAAGGACTATAGTAATCTACTCTTTGATGAACTCAAAGACTCAAGCTTCTGGGAAAAGAACTTACTATTTGCCAAAAAACTGCTGGGAAAACTGGAAAATAATATGGCAGAAACTAGGCATAGATCATCTGTATACCAAGATAAGGTCAAAATGGGTACATGATTTAGACATAAAGGGTGGTACCATAAGCAAATTAGGAGAGCAAGGAATAGTTTAGTTTATGTCAGATCTATGGAGAAGAGAAGAATTTATGACCAAACAAGAGATAGAAAACATTATAAAATACAATTGGACAACTTTGATTAAATTAAAAAGTTTTTGCACAAACAAAGCTAATGGAACCAGGATTAGAATGGAAGCAGAAAGCTGGAAACAATTTTTACAGCCAAAGTCTCTGATAAAGGCCTCATTTCTAAAATATTTGGAGAACTGAGTCAAATTTATAGGACTACAAATCATTCCTCAATTGATAAACAGTCAAAGGATATGAACAGGCAGTTTTCAGATGAAGAAATTAAAGCTATCTATAGTCATATAAAAATGCTCTAAGTCACTATTGATTGGAGAAATGCAAATTAAACAACTCAGAGTTACCACCTCACAACTATCAGATTGGCTAATATGGCAAAAAAAGGAAAATAATAAATGTTGGAGTAGATATGGGAAAATTGGAACACTAATGCATTATTGGTGGAGTTGTGAACTGATCCAACCCTTCTAAAGAGCAAATTGGAACTATGCCAAAAGGGCTATAAAACTGTGCATCCCTTTGAGTTAGTAATACCACTTCTGTATCCCAAAGAGAACATAAAAAAGAAAAAAGACCTACATGTACAAAAATATTTAGAGCAGCTCTTTTTGTGGTGTCAAAGAATTGGAAATTGTTGGGATGCCCATCAATTAGGGAATGCTGAACAAGTTGTGGCATATGAATGTAATGGAATAATATTGTTCTATAAGAAATGATGAGCAGGCAGATTTCAGAAAAATCTGGACAAACTTACATGAACTGATGCTGAGTGAAGTGAGCGGAACCAAGGGGACGCTGTACAAGCAATAGGAATACTGTGTGATGACCAACTTTGATAGACTTAGCTCTTCTTAGCAATACAACGATCTAAGACAATTTCAACAACTCATAATGGAAAATGCTATCCACAGCCAGAGAAAGAACTATGGAGTCTGAATGCAGATCAAAGCATACTATTTGCTCTCTTTTTTCCTTTCTCATGGTTTTCCCCTTTTGTTCTAATTCTTCCTTCACAACATGAATAATGTGGAAATATATCTAGTAGCATTATACATGCCTATATCAGATTGCATACCATCTTGGGGAGGGCAAAGGAAGGGAGGGAGAAAAAAATTGGAAAGAAATACATAATTGTTTTCTTCAGGTTTCTATGCTTTAGCTGCAGAAGAAGACAGAAGAGTGCTTTGGTAAATAACCTAAAGAAGACAAAAGGGAATCAAAAGGAACAAATATAGCAGAAAAGAGAGATGGTTGCTCTGACTTCTTTTTTTAAGGGATAGTAGAGGGTGGAAGGGCATTCGTTATCTTGGCACTAAAACCTGATTGAATGATTCTTCTTAGCATCAGTCCCTTTTACCAGTGAAGGGAGCTGTTTTCACCAATGTCTACTCTATTTTCACCCGAATAAAGATGGAGTTAGAAGCTTTATAAGAGATAATAGTTACCACAGTGAAGCTCTAGTACCATTTAGGTACCTGATGGAAGCTGAGAATAGCCTAAGTGTGTTTTGCTTTCCTAAAGAAGCTAAGACTTTTGTTCTAACATTCATTCGAGGTCAAAAGGAATAGGAGAGAGAAGGCAGGATGAGTCAGATATATGAGGATATTGGACAGAAGAAATCTATGGCATCATTACTGTCTTTGCTCACACCAAGGTGACAGTGTTCCTGCCTTCATGATGAATGGGGCATATTGCAACTGTTCTATAGAGTAACCTAAAAGTTCTTTATTTAGATAGAAACCTACAAAATGTGGCTCATTCTAGTAACTGTGCATCAATCTGACACTTTCACAGAGAGCAAGGAGATTTCCTTAGGGTATAGAAAATCAGGGCAATCTCCCAGGCCCTGATAATTTCAGCAGCACAGGGACCACATGATTTTTTCAGTAGCTGCTGCTGAACCTCTTACATATACAACCAGACTTAACATCTTATCATTTCCAAGGCAAAACAGGCCGTAAATGTCATTCCCCACTGAGAAGAAATATCTTCAGGGTAATAGAAATTGTTCTTCAGTCGTTTCAGTCATGTCTAGATTCATGACCCTATTTTGGGGTTTTCTTGGCAATGATACTGGAGTGGTTTGCCATGTCCTCCTCCAGTTCACTTTTACAGATAAGAAACTTAAGCAAACAGGGTTAAGTGACTTGCCTAGTGTCATATGCCTAGAAAGTGTCAGAGGCCAGATTTAAACTCATGAAAATGAGTCTTCCTGTTTCAAAGCCCAGCGCCCTATCCACTGGCTGCCCCTAATGCAAATTAATCTCACCTAATCTTTAATCTATCTGTTTGGCCTTGCCAAATTTTTCTTAGTTCTTAGTTCTTTTCAAGGAAGTTCTGAAAATGGATATAATGGGAGAGGAAGTTACAGGAGGCTTCAACAGAAGAAAGGATAGTAAATGCAAAAGGAGATAGGAAATATCCTAGAATACAAACTTGACTTTAGAAAGGAGAGGTTATATTGAGAATAGGAGAGACATCCAATTCCTGCTAGTAGTAGGTCTAGATAATTAAACGACAATAAACAGACCTATCCTATAGAGAAAACATAGGCTGGAAATCAGAGCCAACTGGCACAAATGGGGATTCTAAACATCATTTGCAGTCTCTTAAGTAGGAGAAATGACCTAAGGAATAAGAATTAGTTAAAAAAGGAATTGTTCAAATGGCTCCCTACTTTCCCCTGTGGACCCTTCCCTACCCTGGCTCTACCTTGCTCTACCCTCTTGCCTAGAGTGGTATCTCATGGTTTCCTAGGGGCTCCACCTCTGAAGATGTAGTTTGGTATCAATTTTTTCAGTGTGGTTTGTTTTATTTCTTGGTAGTTACAGCTCATCTAGGAATCAAACTTCTTAGTCCACTCAAAAGTCAAGCTCACTTTTTATTGTGAACTTTTAAATTCTCTCTATTCTCCTATAATTACAAATAGTAAACATCTGTAGGAAGGCCTAGATTTGTTACATAAATGTATGCATATCATGAATCTTCCCACTCTTTACTCTCTTTTGGGGAGGGGATACTTTTGAAAGAATGTCATATAATCTCCATAATGACAGTACCACCTCTCGAGGATCATTGTGCATGAAATCAGGTTAAAATGGAAATAATGTGCATAGAATATGTCAGGTAAAAATTTTGACTTCCTAAAATTAAAGTTATTTCTAACTTTAGAATTCTTTAATTCCAGTGTAAGTTATTAGTGTATTAGCGTCCTTGGTTAGCATGTAATTAGCGTCAAGAAAGAAGAAAGACCCAAAACAATGATTTTTAAAGTATTTCAGCTGTCCTGAAAAGAAATTGATGATCTTGTAAAGAATTCCTCACTATTATTACATTGCTGTAAATAGAGATGGACTTCTGAAAATAATTTTTACATAATAATATGAAATCAATGACAAGAAGATATCTACTGTTGGGATGGGGAAAAAATAATGCTTATTTGGGAATCTCCAATTGTGGCACTGAAGACATGTGTGAGCTATGCTATCCCTGGAGCCCTGGATTTAGGAAAAAGTGCGCATGGTAACTGATCTGAGACTTCAAGACCCAAGGATTAAACTAGTGATGATATTTCAACATCTCTAATCATACACTTCTACTCTGAAAGGTATGTGCTACTTTTTTGTGACTTCCTTCTGCAATTTACCTTTAATGCTCATTTTATCAGGTTTCACATGTATCCAAATGCTAACAAAGCACAAAGGACAATAATTACTGGCTCTAACCCCTCTAGGTATGATCCTTCTTAAGTATATTCATCGAGAAGATTAGTGTAAAATAACAGCTATATCAGAGAGCTATCTCTCTGTAATGAAAGGGGAAATTGGAATAGATAATCTTTAACTTCCTTTCTAGCTATGGCATTTTTTAAACTCATTCTATTTTACAATCATGGTTTAGAAAAATGGAATAATTTCTTCCTCTCCTTTGTTAATCTAGAATACAATACAAAATCATCTTGTATCAGAATCATAGAATTTGGAAGATAGCCTAGAGATAAGTTAGTAAAAAAAATCCTACATAATGCATGTGTTCTTCCCTATCTATCTATCTATCTATCTATCTATCTATCTATCTATCTATCATCATCATCATCATCACCATCCACCTATCTAGCCATCTGCTTGAATAGCTATAGTAAAAGGGAACTCTCTGCCTTAGGAATCAGTATATCCTCTTTTTGAGTTGCTTTAATTGTTACAAAGATGTTCCTTATGCTAAGTTGAAATCTGCTTCCATCCATTGGTTCTAGCCATTTGGAAGGTCAACTTCCTCTTCTGCATGACAGCCCTTCAAATATGTTGAGATGAATATAGTGTTCACCTAAGTTCTCTTTTCTTTTTGCTAAACAACTGTTTCCATCAACTGTCTCTCTTACTACTTGATTTCAAGTTCCCTTACCCTCTTGGTAACTCCCCTTTAGACTTACTTGTTTGTCAATTACTCTCAAAGTGTGAACACAATATTTCAGTGTGTTGCCTGACCAGCACAATCCAGTATTTATTTTACTCATTCTATTTTTAAAAGTGCATGAAGGAAAGGAAAAACGGGTAAAAGTTGTGATATGCACACATTTATGTAACAAGTTTAGACTGTTTGTCAAACAGAAGATTCTTTAAATATTTTCCCTTCTGTCATTTAACATCCTCAAAATCACACTTTCTCAGAACAAGAGGCTTTGATTTGACGCGAAAAATTGTAAAAAGGCTCAAAGTGTAGATGTTATAAATAATTCAACCCATGACTTCTTTCATGAAGTGTCTTTGGCTGCCAGAAATAGTACAACTCCCCAAGTTTCCTCCTTGATTCCTTCCGTTGGATGTAGATTCTAATTTAGTCTAAAGCCTTCTAAGATACTGTTTGCCATCTTTATTCAAACTGTCTAATTGAACAAGTCTCTCTAAGCATGTTTCTGGACACTGGTGGATCTCCACACAGTTTTGGCTGATTGTTCTGTGAACTGATAAATTTTTGCTTCTCATCATATGGTATTGTCAATGTCTCTCAACTCTCTTACTCCTATGTAATGAATTCACAATTCTATTCTACTACCAGAACATAGAGACATAAAAAAAGCATGACGGTCAAAGATTGTCAGATCCTTGAAAGAAAAAATCTAGGAAACTAAATGTTAAAGAAATATGCAAAGCTCCATGACTTAATGAATCCAATAAATCAGGAAGAGGAGCCTTCTTTTTAATTGCTTTAAGCAACTTGCTAGATTATTTAAAAGCATGACCTCACTCTCACTATTTTGGTGGACAACATAAGTTAATCAGTTCATATTATGCATAGTATATACATTATTAATAATCACATTAGATATTCCCTCCATTTCTCTTATATATCTATATTTATTGCAACCCCCATTTTGGTCAGAGCAATCACTACATCCATTTAGAATATTAAATAAATACTGCTAAAGCTAAATGCTTTCTTCTTTAGATATACTCTAACACTCCCATGGATCTGTAATCTAGCTGATAGAGGCATAAGTCAGATCCAACCCATCCATGTGTACTAATCCTGTGCAAAGCTTTTCTACATCCTACCATAAATACGCCATAGATAACCTACAGAGTATGCAGGCAATATTCCTCATATTCTTTGAACATTGTATGGCAGTAGAGCACATGGTCTATCTGTAACATAGACAGCTAGCCCCTCATTTTTCAGGTCATGCATTTCTCTCATATCATTTATACTATTTCTTCTGAATAATTTGTCATTTGAAATGTGTTTCAGTCTGCTCACATCCAACCATATGCCTTTTAGTTGCACTTTGGGTGATCTTCAGCTTCAATTCTTCAGAGACTGTAGGATTGAATGACTCATCATCATAAAGTCCAGCTAGGAGAATCTGATGTTATAAAGATAGGTTTCTTTCAGGGGAAAGCTCCTAATAATTAAAAAACAAAAGCAAAAACCTGTACAGTTTTTGAAAAATAATGCTGCTCATGGTCTTCTCGTTCAATTATAGTTCCGGTTTATTTTTCATTCACAATATCTGCCCAGAGAATATAATGATTGATGAGTTTTATGAGTAGTCCATCCAACTGCATAACATATATTGAGCAACAGACATTCTTTGCCCCCTTGGATTCTTTTTCCTGTGTGTATAATTAAGTGACTCTTTTGAATGATTGTAGACCTCATTTAGGAAATTACAATATTCTGGGTTTGGTGCAAAATGTCTTGCAAATAAGAGTACTAGGTCAGCCTCTCCATCTGTGGGAAATTCTTTGTTATGGACTGTGTACTTTTCTTCCACTATGATGGTGGCAAACACCATCAGTGAACATATGCTATTTGGTTCTATACTTACCTTAATATTAATAATTAAGTTATAGAACAATTTATCTTTATTACATCTATCAAGGAAATTGTATATGATGTTGACATATGTGTGAGATTTGCCTTGTGGGGGGAGAGCCTTTAAAGCTTCTTTTTGCTTTGGCACATGGTAAGCATTTAATCAATGTTTGTGAATTTATTGTTCTAATTCAGTTTTCACAGAATCAACAAATTACAAGCATAGTCATGTATTTTACTATCTACACTTTTCAGTCACTTGAGAGATTATAAAGAGGTCATCTAGTATAGAACATAATTTGCAAAAAACTTATCTTCTCCATTTGCATACCATTAATCAAAGATGTACGTAATGTTCATGTGGAATATTTTTTATAAAAATTGTACATAGGTGGGAAAGTAAGATTATGGGATTAATAAATATTACTATTCTCTTAGTATTTGTATTTGCTTTCCTTTTTTGATAATAATGTGACACGAAGTTTTTCCCCCTTTTAAAAATATCTCCCCCTTTTTCATATACCTTGGGAACTGATCCATCAATGCTCTCAAAATGATGTAATATTCAGTGCAGACCTCTTCTGTATCTTCTTGGTTGAGTCCAGATGCTTTTCTCAAGTTTGTTTGCTTCAGTACCATTTCTACTTCTTCAAAGAACACATTTAAGGCTGTGATGTTAGATTACAAATGTAATAATTCCACTGCCTTGATGGTGAAAAATGTTTGTTATAGAATATCTTTAAAAATCTCTTGTTCCATGTTAATTTTCCTCCTTCCAATTTCTTCCTAGATGTTACACAGTTTTTCATGATAGGATTTTACAAGTGAACATATATTTTAATGCAGTGATGCCTTTGGCCATCATATCTCTCCACTTGGCAATGAAATCAAGCAATTGCTAGATTAGGCAGTTATCAGGCTGTTTTGCACTCATTATGAGAACTGATTTGAATCAGTGAAACTTCTCTAAGAATTTGTAATTTCAATGTTCTTTTCTCTAACTAGTTCATATTTTTTCAGCATGACTAGTTCTCTTAAATGGGTCAGGTTGGAATTGTTGTAAATTCACAACATATATTTTTTTTTCTTCTCATTACTCTACCAAGTTTATAGTCTGACTACTAAAAAAATCCAATTGATTCAGAAATGGCTCCCAAATTAGTAATGAATCATTTCCTGTCTGTTAAAATACAATCAACTTAATGTTTTATGAATCTCATACTTACGATGTCCTGTGCTTCCTTACTCTTTTCTATAATATAGTCATGATGCAGATGTGAGATTTCTGTGCTATGAAAAGGTATTTGGCTTCTCATATTTCTTATTCCTAAACAACATTTCCTGACCTAATTTTTGCCTTTTCCCATTATATTGGCATTTGAAGCTGTTAAACATTACCATACTTTGATTTAACTTTGCTATAGAGTTCTTCATAGAGTTTCTCTATTTCTTCCTCCTCTATATCAAATGTTGATGCATAAAATGCAATTATTTTTATAGTAATATTTTTTGCAAATAATGATCTCAAACATTACAAATGGGGATAAATATACTATATAATGATTTTGTTGTTGTTGTTGCTTTCTGACTTATATCTGTCTTTTGGTTTCTCTAATGAGGTCAAGATGTGCTTCAGTTCCTTTAATAATACGTTCACTCATTGCTTGCTGTTCAAGGATCTGATACAGATTGCTTAAAAACTGGATGGCTCAACACTTTCTGTTTCCTTTTCCATCATATTTTCATATAATCTGCTTCTGATACTATATCCAAAGTTTTTCCAGAAAGGTAAAGCCTATCAGAGCTTGCACTCCCCCAGAACAGCATTTGAAAACTTAGACCAGAAGGAAGCATCAAAAAATATATTTTGATAAAAAGTAGGATATTTTGCTTGATAGCTGTGGAGTGAATGGCAATACTGTTCAGTACAATCATTATTAATCACCATCATCTTCTGAGTATGCCTTGAAGTTTGCAATGCTCTTTATGTACATAATTCATTTGAGCCTTGAAACAACAAAGAAAATTAAACACTGCAAATATTATTATCTCCATTTCACAGATGAGGAAACTGATGCTCACAGAAGTTAAGGGATTTGCCCATGTTCACAGGCAAGGTTTAAATCCTGGTCCTCTTGATTCCAGTCCAGAATTCTATATGCGGACAGGCTAAATTTAGTCTTTTATTCATTAAAATGATTTCTCCTATCTTTTGAGTGAGAATTGAATCTTCTTTTATTATAAGTATTGTCATCTCTTAGGTGAAAATTCTACTCTGATACCCTGTCATGTTGTGGAATTGCCCCTGTGGTCTTGTAGATGATGCCAGCACAACACAAAAATCTTTCAAGTTACAACAAAAATGTAAAGGCTTTCAGTATGGGCCCAGTCACAGGCTGGGTGTAGGTAGTCTAGAATCCAGCCAGGACAACTTGGAGATGTTCATTGCCAGATATGCATGTGCCTTTGTGTATACATACACACATATACATATATGCACACATATAATGAATATATGTATATGTAGCATGCTGTATATGTATAAATATGTATGTAAATATATATTCCTATAGCTACACATTAAAACCAGTTTCTAAAGCAAAAAGGAGGTTTTAAGTACAGATGTTTAGATGCTTGAAGTATTCAAAATTTAATTCATCTAATATCCATTTTTTTTTTGGAGCGAGGAAGGCAGGGCAATTGCGGTTAAGTGACTTGCCCAAGCTCACACAGCTAGTAAGTGTCAAGTGTCTGAGGTCGGATTAGAACTCAGGTCCTTCTGACTCCAGGGCCAGTGCTCTATTCACTGCACCACCTAGCTGCCCATAATATTCATTTCTTAGAATAATCATTTTGAGTTTATAAGACTGACCTTCCAACTCTTAGTAATCAGTGAAAAACAAACAAAAAACGCCCACCTATACAGTTCATTTAGTAGTTTGGCTATTGGACAATCTGAAAGAGGAAAGATAAATTTGTGATTCTTCATGTTTTTGAGTGAAATATATACACTTTAATTTCATGAAAAGGGCATTATATTTGAAATTATATGAAATAGGTTCAAATTGTGATTCTTTAACTTCTTGGTTTTCTCATGAAGAAACTAGACTAGCTAGAAGCTAGACCTCTTAGATCCCCTCCAGATTTACATCTGTGATCCTATAATTATTATATATCCATTACATATAAGTTGTAATGATAACACTCATGTTTTCTTCAAAATTTTTTTCTGCCTTATTATAAAATATAGCTTTTATTACTAACATTTTTGTGTTACTTTTCCAGTTCTTCCATGGGCATATCATCAATTTGTCTACAAGATGGAATTAATATACAATGGTTGATATTTTTGTATTGCTAAATGAAGGATGGCCCCAAGATCTTTTCTTTATCAAAGTGCTTAATGTATGCTTATTGAACTAAATCAAATTCATATATTAAGCTCCTAATGTCCTCATTATATAACAGAGGTAACTGTGGTCTTCCAAGGCTATGTCAGCAAACTGTTTACTGTTTTTTGAAGATAGGCCTAATGATGAACTATGTGCGTCATCCAGGGAGTAAGCTAAATAAGTGCAGAGAAGTTTATTACCAGCAGGCTAGATGTTGAATTATTCTACAGATGACAAATTATTTTGGCCTTAACAACTCATGAATTCAGTTCAACCAACTTACTAAGCACTTTCTATATTCAAAGCACAGTGTTAGATCCTGGGGAGAGAAGTACAGAAAAAAGTAACCCCTGCCCTTAAGGAACTTGCCTTTGATGGGAGGAACTAGCATCTATACAGATAAGTAAAGAAAAATGTGTACAACCTAATTGAAAATTAATTTGGTGGAGAGGAGTGGACAGGAGTGGAGACTTATACCTGCAATATCAAGAAAGGATTGAACTGAGCCCTGAAGAGAACTAGGGATTCCAAGAGGTAAAAGTGAGGAAAGACACTGTTTCTTGGGATGCAGGAAAGCCTGTTCAAAGGAAAAATCATTTAGTAAAGCCAGGTGGCACAGTGACTAGAGTATCAGGCCTGGAGCCAGGAAGATTCATATCCTTGAGTTCAAATCTGGCCTGAGGCACTTATCAGCTGTGTGACCCTGGGCAAGTCATTTAACTCCTCCATTCCTCATCTATAAAATGAGCTGGAGAAGGTAATGGCAAATCACCCCGGTATTTTTACCAAGAAAACCCTAAAGGGAATCACAAAGAGTCAGACATGACTGAAATGACTGGACAACAACAAAAGCAATAAAATCTGTTTTTTGTTTTACTATAACTCAGACCTTCATATTTCAGCATTCAAAATTAAGTGTCATATAATGCAATTACATTTTAAGTATTACTTCCACATAGCTTCGATTTCTATACAGTTTGCCCTTCCCTTTTCTGAGGCTTATAAAAATCAATGTCCATTCATAATATTCAGTTAAAAGTGTTCTAGTCTCCTATAACATTTTCACCATCTGACAGACTTGGATAGAATTAGAACATTTTACTAAATAATTCTCCCTTAAATGTCTCTGTGGCAATTGTAGGAACAGCATACCTCTGCAATTGCCAAGCTTAGAATGGTTAGTATTTTTTTTTCTTTAGTAGTTGATAACTTCAGCATTTAGGAAATCAATGGAACTGTCAAAAGCAAGTGACACAAGGGCCAGGAGCTGGCTTCTCCACTGAACCATGCAGACAGGGCCGTTAGCTTGGGACACAGACATTCCCTCATATTATTCATTACTGTCTTCAATGATAAACATGGGCACATTTGCAACACAGAATACATCACTAGAGTAATTCCTCAAAAAAAGAAACTTTCACCAAAGAGAGAGAGGACCATTCCACATTGCTAACTTCTTGTCCAAATTTCCAATTATTTGCATGTGCATGTGGATTTAATCTATTATGTGTATGCATACCACACAGAAAATGCCATACACCAAGAAATCTTTTTTTTAAACAAAGTATAAACACTAGACGAGAACTGGGAAAATATGTAGATGATAGAATTTCAGAGCAGGAATGGACCTTAGAGTTCACCTAATCAAACCTTCTCCATTTACAGACAGAAACTGATACTTACAGATATAACTTGCCCAAAGGCATTCAACTGGATGGTAGCAGAGCTGGAAAAGCCATACTATTAAATGATGCCTTTTTTGCTTTGCTACTCTTGCTTGTGAAGGTTGGCAAAATAAATGGACTTCTCTCCCTTCTCTCTATAGCTGATGTGAAGCCACATATCTTTTTCATGTAATAATGTAGGTAGAAGTAAACATTCCTGTTTCTTTCCTAAAGATCTTTTTAGGAATTATCTTGGTACCTTTTCATTAGAATGGGCATAAAAACAAGAACAACGACAACATTTACATAGCTCTTTAAGGTTTGCAAAGCTATTTTACAAATATTAGCTCATTTTATTCTCATAGCAACCTTGTGAAGTAGGTGCATTATTACCCCAGTTTATAGAGAAGGAGACTTAGGTAGATTGGATTGACTTGCCCAGGGTCATCTGAGAAGTATCTCAGATCTTTCTCAGATCTAAGTATCTGAGAAAGGACTTGAACTCAGGTCTTCCTGATTCCGGGTCCAGCATTCCATCTGTTGTGCCACCTAGCTGCCCCTAACGCTATACATTGCTGGAAGAATAAACTTTTCATATTCCTTTCAGTCCTTAGGATTTTAGGTTTCTGATCATTCCCCAGTCTTATCAGCATTTGAAGTAGCATAGTATAGTATAAAAAGAGACAGCCCTGGAGTCAAGAGGTGGGGTCAGTTGTGATGTTTAACACTTAATAGCTGTGTAGCCATGGGCAATTCTTTTAGCCTTAGTGTCCTCATCTACAAAATGGAGATATTAATACTTCTAGAAGCTAACCTTAACCTACGTACCTAGGTTTTTGGGAGGCTCAAATGAGATAATCTTTTGATTATCTCATTATATCTGAGTATATTTAATGGTTATAAGTTATATATGACAATTACCTATATAAATGTTATATGACAGTTACCTATTATAATCAGGGCATCAAGGAACAGCTTCCCAAGGGAAAGAGAGAGAAAAAAGTACATTGAATCAATTCCCCAAGAAAGAAGAGTAAGAGACCAGCATCAGAAGGGATATTCTATTACCAATGAGAATCATGACACCAACTTTCCTTATTCCCCTAGCACGAATCTAAGTAATAACTACAAGAAAAATGGCTCTGAAGAGGGTTTAGTAGAGCTAGAGATGCTTTTAAAATCAATAATGGGAAAGAGAGAATAAATTATGACATTCTGGAGAGAAGTTGTAGATCAAAGAGAGGGGGTGAGAGGAAGAAAGGGGAGAGAGTAAAAAAAAACAGAAAAGAGGGATGGGAGGGAGAGAGAGGTTAGAAACTTCTCTAGGAATATGACAAAACCCTCTTTGAGTGCAATAACCCCATGATTCATCATCAAATTACTATATCCATTAAAAGATTTATAAACTAGAGTGAGAGAGAGTAGAAGTGTTTTTTTTCTTGTTTTTTTTTTAATTGATTGAATAATTTAAGTGCATATCTAGCTACTTAAACCGAGAAAAAGATTACCTATCCTTGGTAAATGACATTCAACTCAACAGCCCAGTTACAGTAACCCCTTTTCTTAAAAATGTATCATTCATATCACTTAATTTCTTTCTTTATTGGGTCTCATTTGTCAGAGGCATTGCAACTTACCAAAGAATACTGACACAATAGGCCATTATTTTAAATTGGGCTGTCTTTTCTCAGGTTTAATGGGTACTCAAAAAAGATGAACAAAGGAAGGCTATGTTACTAAAGACTTATTTAATTTTAAGGAATACATAACCCTCTCAAATGATTTTCAGCCCAAGCCTAAGGATGATTCTTTCTTGATGGATAGGCCCCTCACAATAGTGCCCCATCAGTTCAAGTGAATTTGGCAAGGAACAAAGTCTCAGAAAAACAATCATTTAAAATCCAAACTATATGGAAGCCATTAGGGAAACAAATTCTGATTGTTATCACTAATTATAGAGAACACATCTTTCTAAATAATTAATTGAAGTGGCTTAAACATCACAGAAATAATGATTTACAATCAGAGATCTTGTATCTCAGATGCAACAATCATTATCTTGGAAGCTATCAAAGTGAAAGACTATCTTATTTACATTTTGCAATGGAGATACTGAAAAATGACATTGTAAAGGGAAATTTATTGTTTGGTCAGCATGCTATTTCATGTCAGTAAATATTAACATTACATCATTTTATAACTTTCTCCCATGCTAAATTCTGAGGTGACTATTGTGCATTTATCCTTAATTTTTATATTTAATTTTCATGAACAAGAACACAGGGAATCTTCTATGACAAAAGCTACAGGAAAACTGGATCTGAAGAGGGTTAAGTGGACCTAGAGATGCTTTAAAACTCTATAATGGAAAGAGGGAATAAATCATAACATCTTGCAGAGAAGCTGTAGATCAAGACAAAGGGGAAGAGAAAAACCTGGGAAGGAGGTGGGGGAAGAGAGGGAGAGGGAGAGGGAGAGGGAGAAGAAGAGGGAGAGGGAGAGAGAGAGAGAGAATAAGAGTAGAACTTTGTATTTATTTCTCAATAACTATGACAGATCACCCTTGGATTCATCATCAAATTCATACGGCCAGACTTCCAGGGGTGGAGCCAAGATGGTGGCTGGAAAGCAGGGACTTGCGTGAGCTCCCCACCATGTCCCTCCAAAAACCTATAAAAAATGGCTCTGAACAAATTCTAGAACTGCAGAACCCACAAAATAGCAGAGGGAAGCAGGGATCCAGCCCAGGACAGCCTGGATGGTCACTGGATGAGGTCTCTCGCACATGGAGTGGAAGGGAGCAGAGCTCAGCATGGGAGGCAGCAGGACCAACCAGACCAGGAGCCGGGCAGGACAGGCCCTAGCACCCTGAAGCAGTGAGCTGTGGCAGTAACCAGACTTCTCAACCCACAAACACCAAAGATAACAGAGAAGGTTAGTGGGAAAAGCTGCTGGGGACAGAGTTCACGGTTAGGCCACTGCCCCAGGGGGAGTGGGAGACGTGCAGCTACAGAACTACAGGTGCAGTTACTTCCAGCCCCAGGCCCACATGGTAGGAGGAATTAAGTGGCAGATCAGAGCAGGAGTGCAGAGCCTGCTGAAGATTTGCATCAGGTCTGAGTTGGTGGTTCTTGAGGAAGGAGGAGTGCTGGGGTGGCAGAGCTGGCTGTACAGAAATAGCTCTGAAATCAACAGTGCATCCCCTCAAGCTAGGAACAAAGTACTCTTTGCTCTACAAGCAGTCATACCCCACTGAAAAACTCAAGGGTCAAGTAAGTTGGCTGGGACCATGGCCAGGCAGCGAAAACATACCCAGATTCAGTCTCAGACTTTGGAATCCTTCTTTGGTGACAAAGAAGACCAAAACATATGCCCTGAAGAAGTCAACAAAGTCCAAGAGCCTACACCAAAAGCCTCAAAGAAAAAAATGAACTGGTCTCAGGCCATGGAAGAGCTCAAAAAGGAATTAGAAAAGCAAGTTAGAGAAGTAGAGGAAAAATTGGGAAGAGAAATGAGAAGGATGCAAGAAAACCATGAAAAACAAGTCAATGACTTGCTAAAGGAGACCCAAAAAAATACTGAAAAATACACTGAAGAAAACAACACCTTAAAAAATAGATTAACTCAAATGGCAAAAGAGCTCCAAAAAGCCAATGAGGAGAAGAATGCCTTGAAAGGCAGAATTACCCAAATGGAAAAGGAGGTCCAAAAGACCACTGAAAAAAATACCATCTTAAAAATTAGATTGGAGCAAGTGGAAGCTAGTGACTTGATGAGAAATCAAGATATTATAAAACAGAACCAAAGGAATGAAAAAATGGAAGACAATGTCAAATATCTCATTGGAAAAACCACTGACCTGGAAAATAGATCCAGGACAGATAATTTAAAAATTATTGGACTACCTGAAAGCCATGATCAAAAAAAGAGCCTAGATATCATCTTTCAAGAAATTTTCAAGGAGAATTGCCCTGATATTCTAGAGCCAGAGGGTAAAATAGAAATTGAAAGAATCCACCGATGGCCTCCTCAAATAGATCCCAAAAAGAAAACTCCTAGGAACATTGTCGCCAAATTCCAGAGCTCCCAGGTCAAGGAGAAAATACTGTAAGCAGCCAGAAAGAAACAATTTGAATATTGTTGGAAAACAATCAGGATAACACAGGATCTGGCAGCTTCCACATTAAGGGACTGAAGGGCTTGGAATATGATATTCTGGAGGTCAATGGAGCTAAGATTAAAACCAATAATCACCTACCCAGCAAAACTGAGTATCATGCTCCAAGGCAAAATATGGATTTTCAATAAAATAGAGGACTTTCAAGCTTTCTCAGTGAAAAGACCAGAGCTGAATAGAAAATCTGACTTTCAAACACAAGAATCAAGAGAAGTATGAAAAGGTAAACAAGAAAGAGAAATCATAAGGGACTTACTAAAGTTGAACTGTTTTGTTTACATTCTTACACAAAAAGATGATGTCTATGATTCATGAGACCTTAATATCATAGTAGCTGAAAGGAATATGCATATATATATATATGTGTGTGTGTATGCATATATATTGATATGTGTGCATCTATGTATGTATATATGTAGGTATATATATATATGTGTATATACATACACACACACACACACACACACACACAAAGGGCACAGGGTGAGTTGAATATGAAGGGATGATATCTAAAAAAATAAAATCAATTTAAGGAATGAGAGGAATATATTGAGAGAGGGAGAAAGGAAGAGATAGAATGGGGTAAATTATCTCGCATAAAAGTGGCAAGAAAAAGTGGTTCTGTAGGAAGGGAAGAGGGTGCAGGTGAGGGGGATTGAGTAAATCTTGCTCTCATTGGATTTGACCTGAGGAGGGAATACCATACACACTCAATTGGGTGTCTTACCCCACAGGAAAGAAGGAGGAAGAAGATAAAAAAGGGGGGATGATAGAAGGGAGGGCAGATGGGGGGAGGAGGTAATAAAAAACAAACATTTTTGAAAAGGGACAGGGTCAAGGGAGAAAATTCAATAAAGTCAGATAGGTTAGGAAAGAGCAAAACATAGTTAATCTCACAACATGAGTATTGTGGAAGGGTTTTACATAATGATATGCATGTGGTCTATGTTGAATTGCTTGCCTTCTTAGGGAGGGTGGGTGGGGAGGGAAAGGGGGGAGAGAATTTGAAACTCAAAGTTTTAAAAACAGACATTCAAAAACAACAAAAAAACCTTTTTTTTCATGCAACTAGGAAATAAGATACACAGGCAACGGGGCATAGAAATTTATCTTGCCCTACAAGAGAAGAAGGGAAAGGGGGATGGGAGGGGAGTGGGGTGACAGATGGGAGGGCTGACTGGGGAACAGGGCAACCAGAATATATGCCATCTTGGAGTGGGGGGAGGGTAGAAATGGGGAAAAAATTTGTAATTCAAACTTTTGTGAAAATCAATGCTGAAAACTAAATATATTAAATAAATTAAAAAAAAATTTTTTTTGAAAAAAATAATTCATATGGCCATTAAGACGTGCATAAAAATATCCGAGAGGAGTAGAAGTGTTGGGATTCCTTAACTACCTCAATCAATCAACAGACACTTATTAAGCACTTGCTATGGGCCAGATATTGGGGTTTATTATAAAAATAAAATAGGCCATGCCCTCAAGGAGCTTGCATTCTTTTGAGGTAGACAATGAATGTATCTTCCTTTGTATAGTAAAAAAAAATACAAAATAATTGGGGAGGATGGAGGCACTAGAAGATGGAAACTTTTGAAAGTCTTCATGTAGAAGATAGTGCTTAGAGCTCTGAGGGAAACTGGAGATTCCAATAGGCTGAGGTAAAGAGGAAATTAATTCTAGGCATGAGAGATAGCTTGTGAAAAGGCATAAAGATGGGAAACGGAGTGTCATATATAAGGAAGAACAAGAAAGGCAGTTTATCTAGATTGTAATTTATATTAAAGCTAAAAGGAAAGGTGAAGGCAGGATGTAAATGTGTCTAAATGTTAAATGGAAGAATCTGCATTTGATCTATTGTAGGCAGTCACTGGAATTACTGAGTAGAAGGATATGGTCAGCATGAGCAGAAAATCACTTTTTGGAAGTATGTTGAAGATGAATTGGAGATAAGAGAGACTTGAGTCAGGGATACTAATTAGAAACCTATTGAAATAACCCAGGTAAGAAATAACAGTCTAAATGTGAGTGGCAGTTGTGTGGGTAGAATAAGTATATGGATACAGGAGATATTGAAGTAGAACTGATAGCATTTGGTGACCGATTGGATAGGTGGGTGAGATGAAGGTATGTGAGACATTGAGGATGACTCTAATATTGTACCACCCATGACTGGAAGGATGATGCCCTTGAAAGGATAGAAGCCATGAAAGCACAATGAAGGACATACAGGGAAAAAATAATTAGTTCTGTGGAACTAATTATGGAAAATTCCTAGCTCCTCTGGCCTTTATCTCACTCTAGGTAAGCACTCTGAATATGTTTTGGCCTCCATTGTTTCAGAGAAATCATTCATTCTCCTCCAGGCTCTGCTAGGGATGATCCACTGCAATGTAAGCATCCAAAATAATTAATTCATATTCCAAAATTGAGCAGTACTTTTCTTTCTCATTGACAGACTCAAGCAAGCATGGTATCTGAACAAAACTGTGAGATTCCTCCCCACCAAAAAAGAAAATCTTTATATCACTAAAGAAATGTTCCGCATAACTTTGATACTTCCCTTCCTCTACATGTATAAATCAATGATTATTTTCATGGGTTGCAGAATGAATCTCTGGTCTTTATAGTAATAATTTATGTATGTCACAAGTACATATCACATACATTTATATGTACAACATGAGTATAATTTCTTTGTCTCCCTTCACCTACATATATAGTTTTCTACCTGCACTCTCTGGAAAAGCAGAATAAGTCTAATCCACACGAATCCCTTCAAATACTTGAAGACAGCCATCAGCTTCCCACTGTCTCCTTTTCTCTAATACAAATATCCCCAATTCCTTCAAACATTCTCTTATATGACATGGTCTCACGATCTCTTCACCATCCTGATTTCCTTCCTCTTGATGCTCCCCAACTTCTGTCTTTCCTAAAATGTGGAACTCAAATCTGACTACAGTATTCTAGATATTCAGTAATGACCATGGTAGAATATGAGACTCACTTCTTGTATATTATTGACAGGACGCATCTTTTAGTATAGCCTTATATTATTTTTTCTTTTCTCATCTCCATGCCACACATAGATTTTGGCAATGAGATGTCTACTAATATAAAAATATATACACAAAATGTCACTTTATTTGAATTTCCACTGCATATTTCCATTAGGCTAGAACTAATGACCATATTTTAGTTATATGCTAATTTCAAACAATGTGAATTCAATAAATGCTATCACTTCATGGGATTTATTATTTGCACTAAGTTTAGATTGAGCTATAGTTATACACTATCACTTTAAAAGATCAGCAAAACAGCTGCATTTCACATAAGTAAAATACAGAAAATAAACCATGAGACTGATTACAGTATGTGATGCAGCTTTTGTCTTATTTTGTTTGTCCGGACCTATGCTTCCATTAGTATAAAGAATTCCTGGTGTGGAAATTCACTGGATTGATACAGGTCACCAGACAGAGAGGTAAATTAATATGCCCATGGCAACGCAGCTAGCATGTATTAGAAGCAGGTCTAGAACAATGTTTTTCTGACATTGACTGGTCCTTTATCCACTACACCATGCCACTCTCTTGATACAGCTTATGGAACACTAAACATAGAAGTTACAGAAAGCGACCACACTCCATATTCTAGACAATCTTTACCAACTCTGAGGACTCAGATGACAGGATTATAGAACAGAAGCCAATTATAATTACTTCATCCCAATGTGATTATAAGCCTCAAAATCTGCAAGACACACCATAAAAATCAATTGGGAGTTTCTCAGGAAACCACTGAAGAGATTTCAATCCGAACAATATGAGGCTAAAAATTGAAACCCAGTTAAAGCTGTTGCCACAGCATTATGTATTAATTGGTACTTGCTACAGAATTTACTTGGAAAGCCAGGAAGAAAAAAAAGGACTTACAATAATGTATCTTAGCAATAACAAGAATATAAATTCTTTTCTCTAAATACATCTGCTTAGTGGAGATATTATTTTTGAAATGCAAAAAGAGTATGCAGAACTGTCTATAGTGCTTTAATACATTGCTCCCTAAGAAAAAAGAGGGCAGCTACGCGGTGTAGCGGATAGAGCACTGAGGCCTAGAGTCAGGAAAACCTAAGTTCAAATCTAGCCTCAGACGCTTGCTAGCTGTGCGACCCTGGGCAAGTCACTTCACCCTGTTTGCCTCAGTTCATCATCTGTAAAATGATCTGGAGAAGGAAATGGTAAACCAACCAATATCTTTGCCAAGAAAACTTCAAATGGAGTCATGAAGAGTCAGACATGACTTAAATGACCGAATAACAATAAATCCTCAGAAGTCATCATAGTGCGTGAAAGCCAATCAACTAGCATTTATTAAGTGCCTATTAGGTACTTAATAAGAGCTTGTTGAATTGAATAAGGGGGTTATGCCCTAAGTCTACATGTCACAAATTTTAATAGATAGGCAGCATAGTAGAGGGCAAAGAGCATGGAATTTGAAATCTAGGGACTGAAGTGGGATTCTCAGCTCTGCTAATTACTATTAATATTACCTTACCTAAGTTGCTTAGCTTCTTTTGACTTTAATGTATTCATCTGTAAGGGAATAAGGATAAGATGAATTGGACCAAAAGATCTTTAAAGGTCCCTTCATCTCCAGTCAATCAATAAGCACCTATTAAGCACCTACTATATTCCAGGCATTATACTAGATACTGGGGATACAAAGCCAAAAATGAAAAAAAAAACCCTGCCCTCAAAGGATCTATGTTTGTTCTACCAGAAAAAAAACAATACATGCCTAATTAAGAATGAATAAAGGAGATACCACATGATTTTTGTAAGGAGGACACTAGCAACTGGGGATGAGAATGGTTTTATGTAGAAAATAGTATATGAATAGAATTTTGAAGGAGATTAGGGATTTTAAGAGGCATGATAAAAAGAGAGTAGATTCTAGGCTTGAAGGATAGGCAGCAGAAATGTGCAGAGATGGAAAATGGACTCTTTATAGGTGGAACAAAAAAAAAGCTACTTTTATTGGGCCCTAGGGTGAGTGAAGGGAAATGTTGTGTAATAACCTTGGAAAGGTACCTTATTATCCAAATTAGTGGGGGAAATAACTGACGTGTTCATAACATTTTGAAGTTTGCAAAGACAGACATACTATCTACTTACCTATCATCCATCCATCCATCTATCTATCTATCTATCTATCTATCTATCTATCTATCTATCTGTCTCGTGTCAAACTGGTATCATAATTCTCATTTTATATGTTGAATCTAAATCTTAATGGGACTAAGTGAATTGACCAGAGTAACACAACATATCTCAAAAATAGAAATTAACATATACAACTTAAAGTTATAGACCATACTTCAAGACAATCCTTATTTGGTATAGTCAGTTCAATTAAATAAACATTTATTAAATGCCATTTATGTTGAAAGCTGTATCACTAATGGAGGAGACAGAAAGTTAAGATTAAACTCACAGCCATTAGGGATCTTATAGTCTAGTCTAGGGTAATATGGGAGAAACATCAATAGACATACCATACAGCATTACATGAGATGTGCACTAGAGAGTTATAAAAGAAAGTGCTTTATAATGTCCAAGGGTGATATCTATACTTGCAGGAATCAGGTAAAGGTTCATGGAAGTGGCAGCGTCTGAGTTAGAACTCAACAAGAGAAGTGGATGAACTAGTTGAAAACTAGTCTCCAGTTGAAATTACAAGATCTATGTAGACTATGTAGAAGACTAGTCTGACAGTCCATACCACTTTTCTATCACTTATTAAAAGATGGAGGGAGAAAGACTGGATACTGAGACATTTTTAATCATTCATTTGACAAATTTATTATGTCTACTATGTGCCAGACACTGCGCTAGGTGCTAGTTAAACAAAGATAGAAACATAATACTCCCCAGTGCAGCTGGAATTAGATTAAAATTATTTGAGAAATATTTATGCAGCAGTAGAGGAGAAAGCCCCACATGTGGAGGGAAGACCAAGTGTTGTGAGGGCCTGTTGTTATGTGTGGCTCAAAAGGGAGGCAGAATAGACATCTTTAACCTCTTCTCCCCCAACTTTCTCTAAGGGAGGCTTTCATTCCTGCCAGGAGGGGAAGGAGAAGGTTGGGGTCTAGAAGCCACCACTCTGCTTTCCTCAAAGAGAGGGAGTACTGAGCAAGAAGAATACCTATCTGCCTTAAATTGTTAGTCTAGAGGACATGATCAGGTTCCATCTAACTTCTGATTACTTTGCCATTTCTGGGGGCAAGGAGGACCCAAGTTCTATATCCATGGTATGACCCCTTTCCCACCAAATTTTAATTTCATAATAAATACACAGAGAATATCAAAGAAACCCATTTATCCAAATTGTTAGCAAAACAGAAATCAGAAAAGGCACACTTAGGAGAATATGTACCAAACAATACAGAGAGAAGGAACTCTCCCATTGGGATCAAGATACCTCAGTTCAACCAAGAGAGAGCATCCTGGATCTCACCCAAGAGATGATTCACTAGGTCTCCGAAGTAGTAAGCTAGGAAGAAGGACATGATGGAGACTACATGCTCCTCTCATGTATTCCCAGAGTCTTTTTCTTTAGCGACCTGAAGTGAGGTTGGCCTTTTTCATCTTCTCTCTCAAAGCTGGAAGCCAACTTTATGCTTGAAGAACTGAAGCTTGTCCAGTCCCAAAGGGAACTGGCCCTGAAGAGTTCTGAAGGAGGACTCAAAGGGGACTCTCCAGGAATTAGCTGAGACTGGAGTACTTTCTCTTCTTGTCAATTCTTCCTCCTGTCCACCCAACCATGCAAGGCAGGTGTAATGACAATTTAGATTTGAAGATCTTTCCCACCCATTAATAGGCCATGTGATCTGCTTATGTCACAGGAAGCCTAAGTAACATGTGGTGGGAGGAGCTTGCTGAGAGGAAAAGGAAAATGTGTCATAGGAAATAGAAAGAGATCAATTAGAGCTGAGGGAGAAAGCAGACATGTGCCGTGCTGTGAGTGTGTGTGTCAGTGGCAAGGCCCCAGCAGGGGGCAGAAAGCTGAGGAGATGGCAAGGCTTCATGCTGTGATATTGTGTTTTAAATTCCTTGCTGTTATGATAAAGTAGGCTTACTGGTTTTGGAAGTTGGTTGCTGCATGGATGGGTTGGACTTACTGGTTATGGGATTCAGTCCTCTGGTGTCTGAATAAATGTTTTACTTCTTCTACCTTCTATATGGAGAGTCTCTCATATTTTGTGATATACAATTATATAGGCATATTCACAATTATTATAGATGTGTTTATTGCCTTGCTAATACAATAGGTCATTCATCTCCACCAATAAGGAAAGTCCTATACCTATGGGTTTGGGGACAAGGGTTACATTTAAGAAACTAAATAAAAATGATAAAACATAGGTAATATCACATTTTAAAACTAAGTCAATATGTGGCTGATGGGATCCCTATGTAAGGATTAGCGGATTCTGGTTTGTATTTGAGCTTGTTACCATTGCCCTATGGAAAAGGAACAGGTAGGATTAAAAAATTTAGGGTTAAGCAACCCTTGATCAGTGCAGAAATAAATGGTTTGAAGTACTCATCTGACCAGCCTTAAATTCTTTGATCTGTGAAGTAGATAGCTTTGTGTCTCATACAGAGGAATGAACAGATGGTTCTGTGCAGTGTTACAGATATAATTTGGGTACCTTCCATAATCAATGGTGTGATACTATAGAAATGGGAGCCACTAACATGACTGCTTGGGAAATTGGGCCTCCAGGTCCTATAGGACTTTGATTTATAGTTTGGCTGGGCTAGAAATGTTTGCTAAACATCCTACTTTGGGTCTCAGGATCTCCATTAACCCCCAGAAATGATCATGTCTAGGTCTTTGTCTTTGAGGAAAGGCATGACCCATCCATGACAGGGACACACATTTAGTTTATATTTCATACCTACTTAAATGTATAAATATAATTTCTCCTAATAGAATATAAGTTCCTTGGTGCACTGATTAATTAACAGTTGCTATTTTCAGGAACTACAAAGTTGTAACTAAATTAAGTGGAGAAAACATTGAACTTAAAAGATAGGAGATTCCATATTTCCTTCATCTCATTTAGCAATGCCTGCATAACTTCCCTTGAATGTAGTAATAGGAATTGATCATGGACACTAATGGTCTGGAATTCAGCCAAACCCTTAAAGTGAGGTAGAAGGAAGAACATACCCACGGGACACAACTCAGTTTAGGTTGGATATAAGTTTCGGGATATTTATCTAGAGAAAAAATAAGAAAATGATGAGTAAAGAAAATAATTGCCCAAAAAGGATATTATTTTTTTCAATCCTTTCTCCCATTACACAAACCTGCTCACATTTCACAAGGCTAGAGCAAGTGAACTTCTTCTCCTCTCCCTACTATCTGCCTACTCAAAGCTAGACATGTCAGTGATGAATTCATTACAATGGCAGACATTTTTAGTTAACCGATTATAGCAGCTTTTCAAATAGTCATTAAAATTAGGCAAGAAAAGGAATCAGGATGGAAAGAAATATACAGTTATGGTCATTTGGGGACAAGAAACAAAGATTGCATACCATTGAGATGAACAAATCCTTGTCTTTTTTCTGTAGCAGATTCTGTGGTTCACTTTATAGATGCAATATTACCAAGTAGTTAGTCCACGATGGTCCTATTTTTTTGGTCACTAATTCAAAACTTTGAAGGAATATTTGATCATTGTTTATTCACTCTTATTTATGTGTTGCCTAGAAAGCACTTAGGTTGTTTCTCTGTGTGCTTGTTTTCCCTAATTAGGTTACAGATTCCTGAAGGGAAAAGTCATTTTTCTTTTCTCTGGTAGTCTACATCACAAGCATCGTGGTTTGGATATAGCCTGTGCCCTATGTTGTTGTTCAGTCATTTTCAGTCGTGTCCAACACCTCTTGACTCCATTTGGGATTTTCTTGGCAAAAATACTACAGTGGTTTGCCATTTCCTTTTCTAGTTCATTTTACACAGGAGGCAACTGAGGTAAACAGGGTTAAGTGACTTTCCCAGGGTCACACAACTAGTAAGTTTCTGAGGCCAGATTTGAACTCAGGAAGATCAGTCTTCCAGACTCCAGGCCTGGAACTCTATCCACTGTGCAACCCAGCAGCCCTGTTGCCCATAAATATCATCTAACCAAAAACTAATATCTCCCCTGTCTCAAATAAAACCCATTAATTATGCCAAGGCACATGTGTACGCATATGTATGTAAAATGATAGAAAGAGTCAAAAATGATATTCCTACACCACTAGAATACCAGTCTCTTGCTTGTCTCTTTCATTGTGAAAAATGAATGGTTGCTATATCTTCTGCTAGAAAAAGGGTCTCAGCTAAGTGATCTTTTGGACAGTGGGGTATTGCAGGTGGGGGTCGGGAGGCATACTTGTGATTTCATCTCTGCAGTGAACTCCTGGTGAGGTAACTTCCTCTACTAAATCCTCAAGTGTAAAATGTGGACAATAAAAACACCTACCTCCCAGAGTTGTGAAGATCAACTAAGATAACGTAGAGAAAGCACTGAGCACAGTGCCTGGAACACTGTAGGTGGTTAAGGAAGGCTTGTATATGTGTTTCCTACTAATGGAGGTCTTCATCTGACCTGAAACTCAATGTTTTAAAGGGTTGCCTGGGGAACCGAAATGCTAAATTATTTGCTCAATGTCAGAGACAGGAGTAGAACCAAAGTATTTCTTACTCTGAGGCCAGCTCTCTATTCACCCCACTGCTTCCTAACTAACTACTACTTACTGGATAATCAGTTTTTCAATGCTCTTCTTAAAAGCAGGTACCCAGAACTACTGAATACAGCACTCTACATGGAGTTAAACCAATACAAAGTCCAATAGGACTGTAATCTCATGTATTCTGAACCCCATGTATGTCCATAATTGAACTTGTCTTTTTCTACTACATTCTCCTTCCTTCAAAATACTGTCAAGAGGAGCACTATCCCATTTTTACAACCTAAGTATCATCCTTGAATCCTCACTATCTCTTACCCCACCCACCATATGCAATCTGTAGCCAAGGCCTATTGATTTCACTTTTGCAAGATGTCTTGTATATGGCCCCCTCTCTCTTTTAGGATATTGCCACTGCTTTGGTGGAGTCCTTCACTTCTTCATGCCTGGACTATTGTAGCTGTCTACTGGTTGGTCTGCCTCCACAAGTTTTTTCCTGCTCTAGTCCATCCTCTATTCAGCTTCCTAAGTAATTTTTCCTAAAGTACAAATCTGGCAATATTACACCCCTATGCAATAAACTCCAGTGGCTCCCTATCACCTTCAAGATCAAATATAAAATCTTATGTTTGATGTTCAAAGCCTTTCATAACCTGGTCACTCCTACCTTTCCAATCTTCCCTGTGTGACATGCTCTTTGAGTCAGTAAAACTGTTTTTCCTCAAAAAATATACTCCATCTCTCAATTCCAGGCATTGTCACTGAATATCCCCAATGCTAGAATACTCTTCACTCCTCATCTCTGCCTCCTGACTTCTCTGGCTTCCTTCAAGTCCCAGCTAAAATCCTACCTTCTTCAGGAAGCCTTTCCTAATCCTTCTTAATTCTGATGCCTTCCCCTCTGTTGACTGTTTCCTACTTATTCTGTACAGAGAATGTTCATACTTGTTTCTCTGTACTTTTTCCCTTTAGATTATGAGATTCTCAAAGGAAGGGACTATTTTTGTCTTTCTTTGTATTCCCAGTGCTTAATATACTTAGTAGGAACTTAATAAATGCTTACTGACTGACTTGATTGAACACAATCTATAAATGCAATTATGAATGCCAATTTTGGCATCTATATTGTCATTCTTTTAACTCATATTTATCTCAAAATAAACTATAAACCCCTAGTTACTATTTTTAAATGAAACACTGCTGTCAGATTTCACCCATCCTGTATTTCAGTAGTTAATACTTTCAGCAAAAGTGCAGTTTTAAGTTGTTTCACATCATCGTGTGAGTTCCAGCTCAATGTTCATATCTGTTGGTATCTTTTTTAATCTGGTTTTTGTGATCCCATATAAAAAGGGTCACATCCAAACTTATGCCAATAAACAACTTGAAAGAGTATACCTAATATGTATTCATCCAAGTTGTTGATAAAATTAGCCTTACTGTATTCCAGTAGAGACCTCCCTGTAGGGTGACATGGATTCATTGATCAATACTCTTGAATCAAGATTCTAAGATTCCATGTTATAGGTAGTAACCACTTAGCAGCATTAGAGTCAGAAAGGACCTGAGAGATCATCTTCAGGAGTTTTTAACCTTTATTGCTTCATAGACTCTTCCAATAGGCTGGTGAAGACTAGTCTTATCAGAATAATGTTTTTAAAATTTAGGAAATGGGGGGAGGAGCCGGGATGGCGGCTGGAAAGCGGGGACCAGCTTGAGCTCCCTGCCGGGCCCCTCCAAAAACCTATAGGGGGTGGCTCTGGACCAATTCTAGAGCGGTGGAGCCCACAGAACAGCAGAGGGACAGCCCAGGACAGCCTGGATGGTCTCTGGGTGAAGTCTATCCCACACGGAGCTCGGAGCTGGGAGCTGGGAGCTGGGAATGGAGTGGAGCAGAGTCCAGCGTGGGCGGCATGGACCATCCAGACCAGAACCCGGGCGGAGGGGACCCTAGCGCTCTGATTCAGTGAGCTGCAGCAGTTACGAGACTTCTCAACCCACAAACACCAAAGACTTCAGAGAAGGTTCGTGGGAAAAGCTGCGGGAGTGGAAGGAGTTCACGGTTCGGCTTCCAGCCCCGGGGGCAGCAGAGGTGGGGCAGCTACAGCTGTTGTTACTTCTGGCTCCAGGCCCACCTGGTGGGAGGAATTCAGTGGCGGATCAGAGCAGGGGTGCACAGCCTGCTGGAGATCTAAGCCCAGTTCAGGCTGGGGGTTCTTGAGGAAGGAGCAGTGCCGGTGTGGCAGAGCTGGCACCTCCCCCCCAAACGTGGAACATAGAACTCGTTAGTCTACAAGCAGTCATACCCCACTGAAAAACTCAAGGGTCAAGTTAGTTGGTTGGGAATATGGCCAGGCAGCGAAAACACACCCAGATTCAGTCTCAGACTTTGGATTCTTTCTTTGGTGACAAAGACCAAAACATACAGCCTAAAGAAGACAACAAAGTCATAGAGCCTACACCAAAAGCCTCCAAGAAAAACATGAACTGGTCCCAGGCCATGGAAGAGCTCAAAAAGGATTTGGAAAAGCAAGTTAGAGAAGTAGAGGAAAAATTGGGAAGAGAAATGAGAAGGATGCGAGAAAACCATGAAAAACAAGTCAATGACTTGCTAAAGGAGACCCAAAAAAATACTGAAAAATACACTGAAGAAAACAACACCTTAAAAAATAGATTAACTCAAATGGCAAAAGAGCTCCAAAAAGCCAATGAGGAGAAGAATGCCTTGAAAGGCAGAATTACCCAAATGGAAAAGGAGGTCCAAAAGACCACTGAAGAAAATACTACTTTAAAAATTAGATTGGAGCAAGTGGAAGCTAGTGACTTTATGAGAAATCAGGATGTTATAAAACAGAACCAAAGGAATGAAAAAATGGAAGACAATGTAAAATATCTCATTGGAAAAACCACTGACCTGGAAAATAGATCCAGGAGGAATAATTTAAAAATTATTGGACTACCTGAAAGCCATGATCAAAAAAAGAGCCTAGATATCATCTTTCAAGAAATTATCAAGGAGAACTGCCCTGATATTCTAGAGCCACGGGGCAAAATAGAAATTGAAAGAATCCATCGATCGCCTCCTCAAATAGATCCCAAAAAGAAATCTCCTAGGAATATTGTCGCCAAATTCCAGAGCTCCCAGATCAAGGAGAAAATACTGCAAGCAGCCAGAAAGAAACAATTTGAGTATTGTGGAAACCCAATCAGAATAACCCAGGATCTGGCAGCTTCTACATTAAGAGATCGAAGGGCTTGGAATGGGATATTCCGGAGGTCAATGGAGCTAGGATTAAAACCTAGAATCACCTACCCAGCAAAACTGAGTATCATGCTCTGAGGCAAAATATGGATTTTCAATAAAATAGAGGACTTTCAAGCTTTCTCAGTGAAAAGACCAGAACTGAATAGAAAATTTGACTTTCAAACATAAGAATCAAGAGAAGCATGAAAAGGTAATCAAGAAACAGAAATTGCAAGGGACTTACTAAAGTTGAACTGTTTTGTTTACATTCCTACATGGAAAGAGGACATGTATGATTCATGAGACCTCAGTATTAGGGTAGCTGAGGGGAATATGCATATATATATATATGTTTATGTATACATATAAGTGAATGTGTATGTATGTATATATCTATGTGTATATATATGTGTGACACAGGGTGAGTTGAAGATGAAGGGAAGATATCTAAAAGAAATAAAATGAAATTAAGGGATGAGAGAGCAACATACTGAGAGAGGGAGATAGGGAGAGATAGAATGGGGTGGATTATCTCGCATAAAGGTGGCAAGAGGAAGCAGTTCTGTGGGAGGAGGGGAGAGGGCAGGTGAGGGGGGAATGAGTGAACCTTGCTCTCATCAGATTTGGCCTGAGGAGGGAATACCATACATACTCAGTTGTGTATCTTACCCCACAGGAAAGAAGAGGGAGGAAGATAAAAAAAAAAATAAAAGGGGGGGGATGATGGAGGGGAGGGCAGATGGGGTTGGAGGTAATCAAAAACAAACACTTTGGAAAGGGGACAGAGTCAAGGGAGAAAATTCAATAAAGCGGGATGGGTTGGGAAGGAGCAAAATGTAGTTAGCCTTTCACAACATGAGTAGTGTGGAAGGGTTATACATAATGATACACATGTGGCCTAGGTTGAGTTGCTCGACTTCTTAGGGAGGGTGGGTGGGAAGGGAAGAGGGGAGAGAATTTGGAACTCAAAGGTTTAAAATCAGATGTTCAAAAACAAAAAAAGTTTTTGCATGCAACTAAAAAATAAGATACACAGGCAATGGGGCGTAGAAATTTATCTTGCCCTACAAGAAAGGAAGGGAAAAGGGGATGAGAGGGGAGGGGGGTGATAGAGGGGAGGGCTGACTGGGGAACAGGGCAACCAGAATATATGCCATCTTGGAGTGGGGGGGAGGGTAAAAATGGGGAGAAAATTTGTAATTCAAACTGTTGTGAAAATCAATGCTGAAAACTAAATATGTTAAATAAAAAAAGAAAAGAAATTAGGAAATAAAATACATAGAATTAAAAAAATAAAAAAATGTTAAAACACAGTTATCAACATTTCTATTTTAAAAAGTTCACTAGCCCAGGGTTAGGAACCCCTGAAAGCTAAACATCTTGTTCAAGCTTAAACAAGTAATTAATGGCAACAACTGCAACTAGAACTGAGGTTTTCTGATTGATTCCCAGTATAACTTTTCTTTATCCCACTCTTTTTCCTTACTCAAAAATTTTAAACTAAACAATCTCCTGAAGAATTGAAAGCCTACATAAATAAATTTTAAAAAATGAACAAATGAATGGATGGATTAATAGATAGAAGATAGAAAGAAAGAGGGAGGGAGGGAGAGGGAGAGAGAATTTATGAGAAAACTTGAGTAACAGAGAGAGGCAAGAGGTATTCCTACTTTGTCAAAGCACAGGCTAAACTCTGAAATGGAGCCAGCTCACAATAATTTATTGATGTCTTTCATTATTAATACACATAAGTACCCCATGTGAGCAGCTGTTGATGTCAGATACAAAACCAATATCTAGGTTCTTCCCTACTCCTCTACTCCTCTCTCATCATCATTTCTTCATTTCCTCAAGGCTTCTCAGTATCTCTTTTCTGCTCTCTGATCTCTTTTTCTTGGAAGATCCTCTGTGCTGGGGTGCCTGCAAGGACCCTAGATATGCCAATGAAATGTAGCTTTTCTCTGCTAGAATCCTTGGAGTTATTTTTATTTGTTTACATTTTAAATGCCACAATTATATTTTTTCCTTGATGAAAAATACCAGTATTTGCCTACTTTGAGTTCCACACTAATGTGCCTGAGTAAGAAGTCATCTCTTTATAGCATATGTTATGTCATTCTTTGCCATATTCAACTTTATATTTAAAGAAGGTGAGAGAAATTAAACATAATCGGTTGATTCCCTTCATTTTTTAAAAGGCTGGATACCTTTGAAAACTCTACCTTCTACCCAACTTTATGATAGGTGATTAATTCCTTACCAGTTTTTCCATAGAAGTGTAAAAAGGATATAAAAGGAGACATGGGGGGTGGAGATGGGTTAGGGGAGGAAGGGCAGACGAGGGACTGCTAGGAGAGTAGAAGAAACAAATCCGTAATAAAGCACATCTGACAAATCATGAAAATAAAGTCAATGTTTTTCAGCCTTAAGCAACCAAGTCCCATCTGCCCAAAGTTTATTTTGGAGTCCAAATAGCATAAATATGCTTTGTGCTTGGATTCCCATAGCCGAACTACATCATATAACCATTCCACCCTTCCCCACCCCCAAACTAGCTTTCATATGTTTTAAGATGGTTTGCTACTGAACAAATGGCTATAGGGAAGTTCATAGCTGGAAAATTCACATCAGTACAACATGTTTTATTTGTTCCTGACAAGGAAATGGCAAATGATAGAGCATCACTACCTGGAGGTATAGTGCAGCCTCTGAGATCCCAGTACGTTCTTTTTTTTTGAAAGGAAGGAAAGGAGAAAAAGGTGATTGTTGTTTTTTTTGTTTGGTTTATTTTGTTTTTCCCTAAACTAATTCCCTTATCATCCTCAATCCATACAGGTTTTATGAAGTAAACATCGTGTGTCTTTCTTAAGAGAGGAGAAAGATTTACCTACTCTGAGACCAACTATTTAAACTCAGAATCCATCAAATTATAATATGATCTAGTCAGCATCTTCATCTTTTCCACAAGAAAAGCATGAGATGCTCTGTTAAATGTTTTGCTAAAAACTAGGGAGATTACAGCCATAGCATTCCCCTGATCTACAAGTTTAATAACTTTTCAAAAAAAAGGAAATAATGTTTGTTTGGTGTGATCTATTCTCTAGCTACTCATTTTGGCTCTTTGTTGTCACTCCTTTCTTTTCCAAATTTTCACTCACCATCTCTTGAATATTATTTCCCATTCAGATCTGTGAGTTTATCTGAGTTTTCTCATGGCTTAAATGTATCTCAAAGTTGCCTGGGGCACAGAGAGCTTAAGTGACTTGCTTATGGTGGCTGAGATAGTGTATATGAGAGGTGGGAGACCCAACTCATGTTGACTCTAAGTCTGACTCTCTATTTAGAACTCCACTCTGCCTTGCTGAAATGGAGTTTTGGTAGAAATCAAATTCAGGTTCACTGGCCTGTAGTTTTAAGATTCTATTCTCTTTCTTTTTTGTACACACAAACACACACACACACACACACACACACACACAAATACATCATCAATGCAGAGTAAATTACATATCCCAAATCAATGTGACTAGAGAAAGGTGATTCTCTAGAAATATACGCTAAAAGAGTCAACATAGAATGTATAAGATTCACCTCTAAAGAAGCAATCTAACCCTTAAAATTCTCATAGACTCAAAACCTTCTCACGGAGCCAGAAATCTAAATATAAAGTTGGGTAAGATGAACTATAATTATGGAAATTATGACATTCTAATAATAAATGCAAATAGAAGAATGATGCTTTGCATGGAGTCCAGAAAAAGATTTGGAGGATAAGAGTTTATGTTGATCCATCATTTCCCAGAAGAGAGAGTCCCTTTCCTGGCTAAAGGGAATATTCCAGGCATTTGAAAAGCTCACTCTATAATGGAAAAGGAATAGGCTCTGGGATTAATTAAACTCATTCAGCTGAAAGTAACTTTAGAAATTTTCTACTCTACTCCCATCATTTTATAGACAGGAAGGAAAAAAATCCCACAAGACTATCCAACTTCCTTTGCTCTAATCTCATGCCCACCAAGCAAAGTTCTTGGAATGAATTCAGTCTACCAAGTACCATAATATTGGGTAGGAGGTAACCTGGCTGGCAGATAGGGACATTCAGTCACTGTAAAAACATATCCTCATTACAAATTAATATGCAGATATTCTGGTCTGTATATTCTTGGTTTCACTTTTATTTATATTTCTATCACTCAGCCCAGTACTTGACACAGTTGAGTCCTCTCTGTCTGTCTCTTTGTCTCTGTATCTTTGTCTCTCTCCTCTATTTCTTTCTCTGTCTGTCTCATCTCTGTCTGTTTCTCTGTCTCCATCTCTCTCTGTCTCTCTATTTCTCTCCTCTCTCTGTCTCTCTCTGTCTTATGTGTCTGTCTGTTGTGAATTTGGTTAGCATAAATTAACAACCCAGAACCTTTTTCTTATCTTCCCACTTCCTTACTATGTGAAATGTCAAAATAGATTTTATAAAAATGTCGAGGAACATATGGATCACTGTTGACTTTACTAGGGGGGTGACATCCTCAGGAGGTCCTGCCTAAAAGCACCAAATGACCTTGAATCTTCCAACCATTTTAACAACAATGACAATGACCTTCAAGCTACTTCTGAGTTGTCAGTAGGGCTAGGATGTCTTAATTTTTGTTGATTAGCTTCCTGACCACAGGGCCTCTGAGCAGGGTTTATTTTGAGGCGGAGTGAGCTTGGTTCATCGTTTATTTGTGAGACTTTCTCTTGCTTACAACTAGGCTTACTATTACTGTAACATAATTTGTCAACTACAGAAAAAGAAATGGTCATCAGTAGCAGTTTTCCCCATTGCTCACATCACTTACTTGAATCTGTTTCACCTTGGCCACTCTGCCTGGGACTTTTTGTTTTTCCATGATGGATGTAAAGTGAGCCACAGCAGTAAAACACTATGTCTAGAGTCATAGAAGAATTGCAAAGTTGACCCTATGTTTGGGAAAAATTTACCAATCAAAACCCCATCACAAATTCAGTGTTAGCAATGTTTGCGATGTATTCAACAGTGCACCTTCCTTTTCCCTTAATGATGAACAGCGCAGTATAGTAGAAATGATGTGTCGATCCAGACAACACAGTTCTGTCAATAGTAAAATGAGGAGAGACATCCACACTAACCATAGTCTGTATTTTCCGGCTCCCAACAATTTGATGGCCAAAAATAGGGTGTCTATAGAACAAAAAAAAAGTTGGAATATATGTTAGACAATATAAGAATTATACCATTTTTAGTTTTACAGTCTTGAGAATTATTCAATTACTAAGAGTGATTTGCTGATATTAATTTAATGGTTAATAAATAAGTCCCAAAGTGCCACGTTTTCTTAGTCCATTGCACTACACTTTAAACTTCAGTCTACAATTCTTGATCAGTCACAGATTAAATATAGCATAGGCAATGGTTTTTTAAATACCATTTTATCTCCATGTCTGCTTCAACTCTGAATCAAACCATAGCTTGTAAGGCCTATCAATCACTTTATTGTTCAAATGAGAATTTCTCTTGATTCATAGAGTACTTTCAAAGTCTTGTGTTAAATCAAGTTCATGCAACAGGAATATTTGTATAGGATACTTGGCTTCATAATTTTAAAAAATATCTTAGTACTGGATATGAGAACTAAAAATACTGAATGATGAGACAAACTCTTCTCTAACATCTTAATGTCATTTGGTCATATTTGATATTTATACAATTAAAGTGAGCTCTTCATGATTGAAGCTAGATCATATTAAAATAATATCATTTTATTCTACTAAACCAACTCAGATAATAATGGCAACTTCTTGAATCATAGAATTTCAGAGCTGGAAAAAGATCTCTAAAAATCATCTAGTTCAGAACTTTCATTTTACACTCTTTTCCGGAACTTCATTGGGCAGAAGTAAATGAACAGTACTGATTGTCATTTTGTTTTGAGATTCTGCCAAATAAAAGATAAGTGATGTCTTTAGGAATTACTTTTCAGCACATAACACATCTTACTTGGTTAAGAGTGGGCACATCTTTTATATTGCTCTAGTATAGTAACTCAACAAATAGCATGAAAGAAATAAAAAGGAAATTACAAAATGCACTTCAAACTCAGGCATTCTGTCAACCACTTATGAAAAAGTATTTCTGTTGTGGCTCGCCCTTGCCACAATATATTATGCACAAATGCCAAAACAATAATTACCCAATATGCACCATAAATATAATCAAGTTGTTGAGGAATATATATTTTCTCTATAATATACTAAACTAGAAGAATTTATTTCTAAATATTAAATTATATAGGAAGAGGACAATGTAATAGTAATATGTTATCCAGAGGGATCTTGATGACCCCAAACTTTTTACTTTTTTATTGGTTGGAATAGAATTTGTGCTTGGCTATCAGGTGACTCCTGAAGCTCAAAGCAAATAGCCCCAGTATCTTGGGTTCCCAGCACCCTTCTCACCTCCCAAGGAAACTGAGTCCCAACACAGAAGCCAGGATACTTGAAGCTATCCCAGCAAATTCTCTATGACCTTCCACCCAATTCAATCAAGATTCCCTACAATTTCTATTAATACCCAAGATGAGGCAGAATTAGCCTGAGGTCTCTGCAATCCAAAAGGTGACCCCAATTTTCATAGTATTCCCAAGTAGAGTCTGATTTGGACCTAACTGTGTCATCTTTACTGGGGGGTGACATCTCACTATTTGGAGGTGAAAGTCAGAGAACTCTACATATAAAAAATTCCAATTAGTCTTGTAGGGTATCTACAGTAAACGAAAATAAACATATAAAGAAATAAAAAAAAGAAAAGGAAGAAAGAAGAGAAAAGATGAGGAAAGTGGAAAACAGAAGAGAAAAGAAAAACTGGCTTCTAGAAAAATAATTTTTAAAAGTGGTCTTAGACTTGGCTTTAACCCTTACTGTGTGACCATGTATATAGTCACTTCTCTGGGGCTTAGTTTTCTAATCCATAAAATAAGGGGGATAGACTAGATGACCTCTGATGTTGCTTCCAGTTTTGACATTCTGTGATTCCCACTGGAACAGTGACAGACTTTTGTACTTTGCAACTTGATTTATGAGCCTATCACTTGATCCTCATATATCATTTCCAAATTATAAATAAGGAAAGATGAGGAATAGGTAGGCAAAATGCTTTTCCATGGTCACTTAATAAGTCTGTAGCAATGATGACATACAAATTATCATTCTCAGAATTCAAAGTTTTCTTTTCAATTCGGGAGTCACTAAGTCTCTCTTCTCTCACTTTAAATTCCAAATGCTTTTTCATTCACAGTTGGATTTTACAGCTCTTAAATAGCATAAGGCCTATCTGGAAATCCAAAGCATATCATATTATGATGAGTTCACCATACTGAAATGGTTTGAGTATCCTAGGTTCAACAATAAAAGTTGATACGTGTATAACTATCACATTGTTACTGGAAAGCAATATTTCAAATAACATTTTTATCAATATCCATTGATTGTCCACTTGGTAGACAGCATTATACTAGTCAGAGAGATGTATCCAAAAGATCATTAATACTCTTGACCTCAAAGATATTATACTCGAATGTCTAATTTGCCTTCTTCTTACTAGGATGCATGGCATGGGTGTTGCACATAAATTTGATCCAGGTATGTAATGTTTTTCTAATTCTATGTACATTACTCATCTATTAATATGTGAACTACTATGACCTCAGTCCTCTTCAAACTACTGACCCCTTAAAGTTCTGATGTTATTAGAAAACTCCCTGCCCTTGCCCCCCACCATCTTCATGTTGCCATATTCAAGTCATTAATTTATAGCAATTTTTAAGTGATTCCTCCAAAGACTTTTAGAATCCAACTTAAATTCAATAGGTAGGGTGGAAGGAGAAATTTTCCAATACTTTTTTTCTTTTTCTTTCAGGGCACTAATATAGTTTTACTTCTGAGCAAATGAAAACCATTCTGAAACATAGTCCTACTAGGCTTTCATTTTTCTTTTCTGCACCTATCGACTTCATGACCTTCATTCAGCAAGGATGGACATGAGAGGACTGTGTAAAACTGTCAAGTGCCAGGAGTGGAGAATAAATAGAATAATTCCAATTTCCTAGCACCACCATCATATATACACATCTCAAGTTCTGGTTTCAGTACAATAACTTCCACAATAATGGGAAATGGGACATGATTTAACTTCATTCCAGCAACCAGAATTCTATCTTATCATTCAGTCAAAAAGACAACAAAAAGAAACTTCAGTAAATCAACAAAGACAACAGCCTTCTCCCTTAACCTCAGCCCCCTCCCCCAAAAAAAGCAAAACATATAACAATGATAAAATCATAACTTGTCCTTGGATTACTGGTGATAATTTGAGTACTTGTGTTTAATTATTTTATAAAATGCTGATTTCATTTAAATGTCTTAAATAAGAAGCCACATTGTGAAGAAAAACTGTACTTTCCTTACAATCCATTACTTCTCATTCAGAACTATTAGTGCAAAAAGGTCTTTGCAATTATTTTGTTTTTTACTGACTTAATGCCCTGGACATAATTCAGAAAACCGGACTTTCAAGCTTAATTCCTATATTGCTCAATTCACAAAAAATGGAATTGCTGGAAATACAACTATGAGATCCTGCAGCCAGTGTGTCACCTTATGACACCATGGGACTAAGTTAGAAGTTACTTTTGCAATAGAATTGGCTGACATTTTACCAAAAACCCAAAGGGGTATGTTGTTAAACGAGCATTGAACAGTTCAGTAGGAAAAAACTGCTCTTTCCCTCTGTTGATGAGGGAAGAAAATGCAAATGTTTTGGTGTGGTGCCAGTCAGAACAATGGTATACCAAATTATTGCCAGCACTTTGAGTTTACAGAAAGTAGTATTTGCCAGAACTGCTGTGGGACATTCCTGGATTATGGCTTTAGTAAAAAGCCATAGCCAGATGTCTGTTTTGTCTAGCAGTATGCCCCAAAACACTAGGAGGAGAAGATAGTGATGAGAATCAGATTAGAAGCTAACAGAGGAAATGTACCCACCAGATGGACCAAAGTTTGAAGACATTCACTTATCTATTGTGAACTAATTTTACTTTATTGGTCAATGACATTAAAAAACAACAACATGATAACCAACCCCTGGGCAACACGGATATCCACTGTAATATCTATCTAATCATTATCCCTTTGTAAATATCTTGTTGATGGCTATCTCCTTGAAAATAGCATGCAATGAATTCCCAGACATAAATTCTATTTTAAAAACAGATGAATGATTTTTATGTAACAGGATAAAAGGGTATATTGTCAGTAAGAAAAGTTGAAATCTGGCATAGTAAATATTTCCCAAAGATATCTATCTTCCTTCCTTCCTGGAGGGGGGAAGCCAAGGCAATTGGGGTTAAGTGACTTACCCAAGGTCACACAGCTAGTAAGGTATGTCAAGTGTCTGAGGCCGGATTTGAACTCAGGTCCTCCTGACTCCAGGCCAGTGCTCTATGCACTGTGCCATCTAGCTGCCCCTCCCAAATACATTTTAATCTGGTTCCAAACACTTGGGAATGTTGGACACCTCTGCTTTAGAGGGTAGTTCAAATGCCACCCCTTACATGAAGCATTCCTTGGTTTCCCCCAGTTTGAAAGGCTCTTCCCTCCAAATTAGTTGTCATCCCCTCTCATAAGTCTTTTTCTGTATTATTAGTATTACATAGTTCATAGTAGTTCTGTGTTTATTTACAATATTTCATATCTTAAATGCTTCATTATTATCTTATCTCCATATCTCCTCTAGTGTCTTGCCTAGTGCTTTAAAAAAAAAGGCTTGCTAAATGAAGGAATTAATATTATAGTGAGAGCAGAATGTTCACATATCATACCAAATTATTAAAATGGTCAGAAATAGTGAATAATAAAACTGAAATTATTTTTTCAAGTACCTTAATTCTTCTGTGTGTATTTTGATAAAACACGAAGCAGAAGGAATATAATAAAGTTTAGAGATGTGGGATCAGTCCTTGAAAACTTGTTATCAGTGCTCACGAGTTATTAACTGTGTTGCCCTGTGGACTCATTTGGTAACACCAAAATTCCAGGATTTTTAAATATTCAGGAGGAGGTCATCTTAAGGAAAAATTTAAATTATTGTGAGAGAAAAAAAAAAAAACCTTGGGGGGGCAGCTAGACGGTGCAATGAGTAGAGCACCAGCCCTGGAGTCAGGAGGACCTGAGTTCAAATCCGGCCTCAGATACTTGACACACTTACTAGCTGTGTAACCTTGGGCAAGTCACTTAACCCCAATTGCCCTGCCTTCCCCCCTCCAAAAAAAGAGACAAAACAAAACGTTTTGAAGGTTGTTAGAATGAAAAAAAAATCTATTTTTACAATTCTGTCAAGTCTTAAGGGCATAACAAGGAGAGGGATGAGCATGGGTGGTGCCTTAGATTGCAATGTTAATGTCTCATAGCCTATAAATCTGCACCCAAACACTCAGCAATTGCTTAATACTTATGTGCACACATCTGAATGTGATGAAAGTTGTGAAAGATACACAGAGAGTCTTGTCAGGTGAAAATGACATTTAGTAGTTATATCAGAATGCTGACTCAACAATTTGGGGTTTTCAGAAAATGTAAAAGACACATTATAAAATGCTCAATCCTTAAGAAATGTAGGAAAAGTTTATACCCTATTGGAAAACACAGGTACTTCCATAAAGGTTCAGCTCTTCCTAAACTCCTTGGGAGGAAGAAGGCAAAAATTACCAAGTAACACAAGTCCAATGGTTACAACAAACTCAAATGTATGACCAGGTTTTTTCACTTTACTGGAGCTTTGTTGCAACAAAAATCTTTCAGCATAGGTAGTCCATCAACTAGGATTTATAAATATTTTTATTGTAGGTTGATTTATATACTGGTGGTACGTATGTTAGGAGAGTTACCGTGTAATATCATGTAATTGGCAAGTTAGAAAACAATACATCTTAATTTTTAAAGGTATATCATAAGATAAAGCATGATTAAATAGACTCCATTAATTCAAAATTTGTGATATATTTAAATGGATTGGTCTACTTTTGCTCTATTATAAAAAGAGAAAGTTAGTCATATTTTCTTATCTGTAAAATGAGGGTTAGGATAGAATCTAGATAGCAAAACAGGCCCACAAAAGTCCCTGAACCAGATTAAAATATAATTTGGAAGTATTTAATGAAATAAATAAAAATAAAATAAAATATAAATAATACATTTTAGAAGTAAATGAATATGCAACCCACAGGGATCCTTATGTAAAGATTAGTGGCCCCAGTTTCTATTTGGGCTTGACACCACTACGTTAAGGTAGTATGATATAGTAGAGATATGCTAGATTTGCAGTCAGTGGGCCTAAGTTTATATCCTCCTCTACAACATATTAGCTGTGTGATCTTCAGCAAGTCATTTAATCACTATGGGTTATCATCTCCTCATTCTTAAATGAAGGGACAAGACTAGATGGCTTGTAAAACCCCTGCCAGCCCTAAATCTATGATGTCATGAATAGAATCCTCAATGACCTAAAGATAATTGGCTATTTTGAAGCGCTTTGAAAAAAACCATTTATATATAAACAACTATATGCTAATTAAAAATGTCTTTTTAAACAGGAATTGCAGTAATAATTAGACACTTTTAATCTATTTTGAGTTATTATGTTTACTTTAAATCAATAAAAATTTAGATTTGGGGACAGCTAAGGCTGATTTCCTGTAAATTAATTCAAATTGGTGAAGTAAATATCAAGATATAAGCAACCATGCTGACTAAATCAGATACCACTGGAATACAAAAAGAAAAAAAAAACATCATGAATTTCCTTTGCTTGTGTTCCAACTGCCCTTTGGACAATAACTACAAACTTTTTGATGGAAAAAGGGCCTTAAAATTTACTTTCCCCTTCTATTTTTTGGCTGCCTGGTTTTCCTAGCCAAGTGGTTCCCAGATTTCTCTTTAGTGATCATCCTAGACACAGTGTTCTGCTTTTCATCCTTCTCAAAACAGCATCATAATGATATCTGAAATTTGGATTGCAAGACATAATTTACAGAAATTCACTGATGAAGGCAGTCAATCCCAAAGTTTGACCTTTGGGTTTATCAGCATATTTTATTTCTGTAAGCTTCAATCCTCTAATCAGTGATTCCTGACTCATCATGTCTGATTCTGTCAGGGAATATACATCACTTGCTCCAAGTATGTTCAAGTGGACTCAAGTGGCAAATGTCTGCACAGTAAATGAAGTTAGATGGAACATCCATTAGTGGAAAGGAGAATTACAATGGGCCTGCTTGCTTCATTTGAAAATGGCCCTGACGTGTGTGTGTGGGTGGGTGGGGGGAAGCAGGGATGGTGGGTTGGGGGTGGGGGAGTTAAAGCAAGGAGGCATCAGCATTTTGTAGCATTTCTTAGTTCAGTTCATTGCTCAGTTCACTATACTTTGCAAAGAAAGGCTTAGGACAGTCCTCACCAGCTTGCAGGAAAGTTGCTGGTATCAAATTGTGGAGGACATGCAATTAGTTATGTTCCCTGAACTCTACCTCCTAAACACACACACACACACACACACACACACACACACACACACACACACGCGCGCGCGTGCACACACACACCCCTCACCTGCCCATCTCCATCCTCCAGTTACATTGCCAGGCCTTCAATGTAAATTTCTGGATCTCAGCCAAGGCCCACAGCTCACAGATGGGGGTATTTCTACCTCTTGAAGGTCATCATGTCATTGTCTGTATTGGTCTCAAGTTCTTTACTTAAAGTATAATAACCAAGACATTTAGCTTTCCTCAAATTACCTTTCTTGCTTCTGCAGGTATAATTCATCTTTCTCTGGATCTGTTAGTAGGTTTTGTTTTCTCTTTCTTAAACATTAATTATATCACTAACTTGCCCAAGTCAAAGGGAGAGAAAATAAATTATCGTTTTCAAAAGTGTTCCTTTAAAAGTCCACAAGCTTCCTATCCATTGATTAAAGTACATTCGGAATATACTTACTTGAAATCGGTAAAATGTGCCATCATCCTTTAATGTGAGAACATGATCTGAGATTGGAAAGAAATAGCCATGGGCAGCCATTAATGTCCCCAAATGGAGAGCCTCCACTGTTTCATGAAAAGAAAGAAAAGAATATATAAAGGCTTTTATATCTTCGATTTATAGCAATGTAACAGTTCTTTTCAATCTCTCTGAACACACTGTAAAATCAAAATCCTTGGCATTCTGAAAGCATTGCTTTGTACATATTATAATATTTTTGATTTCATAAGAGAAGTTACTGACATGATTGCCATTTCTATTAATCAGCTTTAAACATTAAGTAACCTCCAAGTGTCCTCTCATTTGATTCTAATTTTCTCTCTGGGTACTAGATTCAGTTGACACATATCTTCCTCCCATTTTGCCTTTTCATTAATCACCTTCCACATGTGTAAACTATTTAGAATAACGCCATATTTAGTCTAAAAGATGGGTTTCCCGGGGGCAAGTATTTTCCAGATAGCAGAGGTACAGAGCTTAAAATTGACCAATTTTTTATTTTAGCTGTTTTTTTAGGAGAATCTTTCCAAAATGTTATATACGCGCCTGTTCAACTAAACAGAATATACTGAACATAAATTTAACCATTTCTTCATAGCTTAGAGTCCTTAATATTGATGTCAGTTATTTTATTTTGTTGTAACACAGTGATACTCTCAGGACAACTGAATTATGCCCTATACCGTTTTACCTGCAGGCAGCTCTAGCTTTCACTGCTTCATTAAGTGCATCCTATGTATACCATATGGTTATATTTAATGGCAGAAGATGTGTGACTCTTAACCCTGGTGGACATCTCTGTTTTCTACTGTCACCCTCTTGGCTCAACCCACCTCTTCTCCTCAACCTGTTTTCAGTCCCTTTACTATTCATATGCATGTAACATACGATAGAACTGACAGGTGAGAAGGAGAAACAGGTAAACATATAAGTACGTACAAGCCAGTTCTCATTTAGTTGATCCTCCTTATTCATGGATTCCAAATACGTAAATTCACCTACTTGCTAAAATTGATCTGGAATCCCCAAATCAATACTTGTGAAGCACTATCATGGTCATGTGCAGGGCAACAAAAAATTCAAGTCATTGATGTGTACTTTTGCATCTGAGATCAAACCAGAGGATGCTGGCTTTTTCTTTCAACTCTCATGTCATAAATAAGTGTCCTTTGTAGTCTATTTAGTACCACATTTTTCTCAGTTTTGTACTTTTTGCCAGTGATTTCACTATTTAAAGTGACCCCCAAGCATAGGTCTGGAGTGCTACATAGTGTTCCTAAGCCTAAGAAGACCGTGGTGTGCCTTACAGAGAAAATGTGTGTTAGATAAGCTTCATTCAGGCATGAGTTATAGTGCTGTTGGCTACGGGGTTCAGTGTTAATGAATCAACAATACTGTAGATCCAGAAAAAGGAAGAGGAGATTTTTTGATTTGTATGTGAGGACACTCTGGAAAGTGCTAAAGGTAAATGTTGTAACCAGAAGCCTGCAGGAATGTATTCCTGTATGTCCACTAAGCACAATGCTTTGGTATTCACAGCAACTTTATAGAATACAATTACTGTCAATAAGAAGAATTGACTATGTGTGTAAGTTTATACACATATGCATATACATGTGTATATACATACATACATACATATACACACATATAAACAATTGTAAATAGAAGATAGAGGTGGATTTGAGATAACCCAAGATGGCTGTGTCTGCATTTTTCTTCTCCCACCTTTCCCTACTTTCTTTATTTTGTATGGTAGACCCAAGGATCTGAGTGGGATGTTGAGGAAAATTCTTGTTTCATCCTAAGGACTACGGGATCTTTTTACTTGACTTGCAACTGAAACTTCTTATAGGTATTATTTCTCATTAGAATGTGAGCTTCTTGAGATTGGGGACTATCTCCACTTTTCTATTTTTGTCTTCAGCATTTAGCACAGTGCTTTATATGTAAGTGTGTAATAAATATTTTTTATTCATTCATTCACAGGGCACCAAACAAATACTTCTCTTCAGGATAATTTCAGAAAAGACATATATGGAAACACTTATATGAACTGATGCAAAGTGAAGTGAGTAGAACCAGGAGAACATTGTACACAGTAACAACAACATTGTACAATGAACAACTGTGAAAAATTAAGCTATTCTCACACTACAATTATCTGAGACAATCCCAAAGGACTCATGATGAAAAAATGCTATCTGCCTCCAGAGAAAGAACTGATGGAATCTGAATGCAGACCAAAGCATACTAGCTTGCTTCCTTCCTTCCTTCCTTTCTTCCTTCCTTTCTTTCTTTTTCCTTCTTCCTTTCTTCCTTTCTTTCTCTCTTTCTTTCCCTTCCTTCCTTCCTTCCTTCCTCCCTCTTTCTTTTTTGTTTTCTTTTTTGTCAGGGTTTTCTTCTAGAAAACGACTAATATGGAAATATATTTTACATGATTGCATATGTATAACCTATAGCAGATTGCTTACCATCTTGGGGCAGGGGATGGGAGAGGAAAGACTTTGAAACTCAAATTTTTTTTTAAAATATTAAAAATTGTTTTTATATGTAATTGGGGGAAATAAAATATTATTTAAAAAAATACAGCTCTTGCTCTTGGCTATTTGTTAAAATGTAAGTCCACAAAATGCTTCTGAACTGGGCAGATTGACAATCAGGAATCAAGGCAGATAAATGGTACATTTTAAAACCAAGTTAGATCAGGCTTGGATAGAGACCTTACCACTAATAAGAAGAAACAAGGTTCAAAGACAGATTACATGACTGTGGGCTCCAAGTTAAATATATTGTGTGCAGGTACAGCCTAAAGTAAGCAGTCATTTACATGATTTGTATTAAGGGTATGTAGAAAGTTGAGATAACTCTGACTTTGTCAGATAAGGGGACTGGTACTATATTGAGTAAATAGGGAGCTCTTTCTGAATATGAATATATTAGTATTCACATTCATGAATGCTAATACAAAATCTAAATCCAATCAAAGCAGTTATCAATAATGTCTACACTTTTACGTCTTCCTTTGCTGAAGTCCAATTTTGGGGCTTCCTCACAACATGGAGGTGATGGAATTCTCAGAGGTTATACCATCAGAGCTTTGAAAGGCCCCACCCAACTGGAAAGTCTTCAAATACGGCCTATTGTGTAAGTTATCCAAGGAAAAGCTATGTACAGAAAGAGGCTCATTTCTACAAGGTTGGGTATGAATTTTTCCAGGCACGAGAATTTATGAGGACTGTTTTCTACAGTGTGGAGACATGATCTGCATTGGTGAGGAAAATACACACTGATGCAATTATAGATCCTTTAAGTACAAAAGTAAGTTGCACCGAGAGATACTTATTTGTGCATCATTCCACTGTTTCTGTGTAAAGAGCTCCCATTACTTTCAAATCTTTTGGGCCAAGAGAGGTGGCATCTACTTTTGTCCCCTGATAATCTTCTTTATGTGGCAAAATTCTGCTTTACACTCCTGTGGAATTCTCACTGTTTTTGATTATATCTGCGGGAGGTGATCAAATCAGAGTAGTGAAAATTTTTAAGTGCAGATTGCTGGGACAGGCTGAACTTCTTCTGTGGAGAAAGTAGACTGAGCAGCTATGTCAAAATATCATGGAGAGAATTGTACTCTAAATGTTATAGGACCTAAGGTCCATGTTCAAATAAACTACTCTGTTGGCTATCTCTGCATAAAGAGAAGTTAAATGAAATATATTCCAAAAGTCTTAGTGTAGTTTTAAGCTCTAATAGGTTAAAACAAATAGCTCCAATGATCTGATATCTTCAAGTAGTTGTTGAGACTCACGGCATTTGGTAAACTGCACACGAAAAATATCTGTGGTATGATGACACCCTGAGTTTAGAGGTGCCTTCTTGTTTCATGAACATCATTATGATGATAATCAGTGAATCTCTAAGCACTTCCACTGTATGTAGCAGTATGGTGGAAAGAATATTTGACCAGGAGTCAGAAAACATGGCTTATAGGTCTAGCTTGGCCACTATCTAGTAATATGAAGTTGGAAACTCACTATACTGGCCCAATGCAGGACTAACAATAGTGAATGAGGAGGCGGCAGTTGTTAGCATGCCACCATCAGAAATGAGGCCTTTCTCAACCTGAGAGTAGGTAATTACAAAATATAATTGTATTCTCCCTGATATAAATAGATCCATGACCTATTCTCAACTCACCTCCTTTTATCTTGGGAGAGTCACTTGGGCCTCCATTTCATGACCTCTCTCAGTGGGGGTAAGAACAGCTTCATCATACATTATTTTTATAATGTTGAACTTCCTGTTTATTTTGTTTGCAGTCTAACATTGTGTTTAATATGTTTAACATCTTATTGGTACTGAAGCACCACAACCTATTAATACCATAAGGGCTCTTGTAGAAAAGCAAGAATTTGATAACCCAACAGAGCAGATACCCCAGCAGGTTGTTCTGCAAAGCACATTCCTCATAGCCATTCAGCTTCAACAGGCTTATTTGATCAGAATCATCAGCAGCAAATATAAGTTGTCTACGCTAAGGTATAGTTGACCATACTCCAAAGCTCAAGTATCTCATGGATGTAATCATAACACCTTTTCGTTTTGTTTTGTTTTGTTTTTGGAGGGGGGAAGGCAGGGCAATTGGGGTTAAGTGACTTGCCCAAGGTCACACAGAAAGCTCAAGTATCTCACAGCCAAATGAGTCTATCTACAAAAAGCTCCCCTACCTCTTCTCACACCTTTAAATTTGCCTCAATAATAAAAGGCCATGTCTGTTCAGAACCTTATATAGAGACTTTTGGTAGCCACAGAAACAGCTCAATAGCTGTTAGTACATCTAGTCCTTAAGTTATGTTCCTAGGCCAAAGAGCTTGTAGAGAAATTCATCATGCTTACTGCAACCCTTGTAAACTTCTCTCTAAGTCTATGTGTTGCTAGACTTCATTTGACTTATAGCAGGAAATAGTAGGGCAGGCTAGAAACCAGAGCAGGGTTAAATCTCTACATCCATTTCACTTCACAGTATATGATACCCTATATGTCTCTATATGTTTTGAACTATGTGATATCAGGTTAAAATTTCACAATGGATATCAGTCAGATCACAATTTATATATGGGGATATCTTAGTCTTTCAGTAACTCAATTTTCTCTCTCACAAATTGGTGACAATATACAGGGTGTTCCATGAGTCTTAGTACAGTTTTAATCTTTAATAAACTTTAATAGATTTAATAGATTTTAATCTTTAGTAGATTAGAATAGATTAGAACATTCTGTATATATTGCTAAGCAATGAATCTCCTTAAGGCAGTTTTGTACCCAGTTTCAATAGACCTGAATAATAATAAAAATAATAGGACTTTCGAAAAGTGTTTTTAATATGTATTACCATATTGCTATTTTGAATGTAGTTAGCTTTGTGACTCCGTACTAGGGTTCCATTTGCTAATCGAATTGCATCTCATCCAATCCATGAGTAATTGGAAAGTACCTGTTAGAGAATTGGCTTTATCAACTGGGAATTGAAATTCCCATCTCAAAATTACCCCTAGATCACAATTTAGTGAGAAAAACAGAGATCAGAGCCCAGAGGGCAGTGTTGAAAGGAAGCAAAGATAAACAATAAATAAAGAAGATAGAGCAGTTTAAAATGCTAAGATTTTTAATGTATCACTTCCCTGGAAGATTGAAAGCTTTCTCCTTTGGCTTTTTTTTTAAACTCTAGTTTTGATGGAGGATGGAGGACAAGTGGGGTGGGTGTGGTGCTGTGGGTAAGAAAGGATTAGTTTTTCCCCAGACATTTATTACACGCTCCAAACTGGATCTGGAAGTTATCTAGGACAAATCAGATTTGCATTTCTGCCACCATCATTCTCAGCTTGATTGCTCTCACAATAATTTTTGATTATCCTAACTGTTCCTTTGTCTTTCAGAAGAACCTCTGACTTTCATGGATGATCAAATTTAATTAGTTAACTATTAAGTTGTCCCTTTCAGTTGTAAATCTATGATCCTATGATTTCCCAGGGTTTGATTAAAACAGGTACAATGCCATCTGTAAATAGGAAAAACGTGTGAGGAAATTTGATTGTTTTACAGAAGAGGGGGGAAGGGTTTCTGAAGCTTTCAGCCTTGGACCTGGTAAAGGTTTTATAATATTCCCTTAGGTTTATGATGCTTTCTCTCTTACAGTCCTAATCTGATACCTGACATTGCCCTGGCTTTTGTCTGTTTGTTTTGGTGGGGGGGGGGCTTTTTTTTTAGTCTATGCCAATAGAAGACAAGTTCTGTTTGATCTTACTAAGTGAGAAGGATTTCCAACACCAGGTTTTACGTATACCTGTTTAAGGACCAGCCTAGGTGCATCTGAAAAGCTTCATCATGATTATAAAGTGGTAATTATCAAAACAGTTTGGTATGGGCTAAACAATTGAGTGGTAGAGCAGTGAAATAGATTAAGTACAAATTGCTGCTGTGTTGCCATGATATGCAAGGGAATTGGACTTAAGTGAGAGAGGTCTGTGCAAAGTCACCGGCCTCACTATCACCTCTAGAGCCATTTGGGTCCAGCGGCCAGATATGGATCAGGAGCATTGGAGATGATGCAGTGGGGGGACCTTGGTCTTTACAAGGTCTTAGGTTTGACTGAAGTAGCTCCCATTCAGTGACTGAGGCTTAATAAAATGAGGTGAAGAATGGCCTCTTTAAAAAAATAGTTCTGGGAGGGGAAGACCCTGAGAGTTTATAAATTACATAATAGTAAATGATCATAGTAATCTAGTATATGATAAATCCAAAGATACAAACTTTTGGAACAAAAACTCATTATTTCACAAAACCTGCTGGGAAAACTGGAAAACAGTATGACAGAAGCTAGATATAGACTAACATCTCACACCATATACCAAGATAAGATAAAAATGTGTAAATGATTTACATATAAGGGGTGATACCATAAGCAAATTAAGAGAGCATGGAATAGCTTATATGTCAGATTTATGGATAAGGGAAGAATTTAGGACCAAAGAAGATATAGAGTGCATTACAAAATATAAAATAGATCATTTTTATTATATGAAATTAAAAAGGTTTTGCACAAACAAAACCAATGCAACTAAAATTATATGGAAAGCAGAAAACTTGGAAAAAATTTGCAACAAGAATCTTTGGAAAAAGCCTCATTTCTCAAATATGTAGAGAATTGAGTCAAATTTACGAAAATACAAACTATTCTGCAATTTATAAATGATCACAGGATATGAGCAGGAAGTTTTCAGACAAAGAAATCAAAGCTATCCATAGTTATATGAAAAAATGATCTAACTCAATATTGATCAGAGAAATGCAAACTAAAAGAACCCTGAGGTACAACCTTACTCATATCAGAGTGGCTAATATGGCAAATATGACAAAAATGTTGGATGTTGGAGAGGATGTGGGAAAACTGGGACACTAATGCACTGTTGGTGGAGTTGTGAACTGATCCAACCATTCTGGAGAGCAATTTGGAACTATGCCCAAAGGGCTTTAAAACTGTGTATACCCTTTGATCCAGCAATACCACTGCTAGGTCTATATCCCAAAGACATCCAAAAAAATGGGGGGGAGGACCTATTTCTACAAAAATATGGAAATGTTTTATGTAATTACACATGTATAATCTATATCTGATTGCTTACCTTCTCAGGGAGAGGGAGGAAGGGATAGAATTTAGAAGCTTTAAATAAAAATGTTTAAAAAAAGCTTCATCACCACAGCACTGTCCATTAGATAATGGTCATCCCCCCCGCACTTAACCATAGCAACTGATGTCACAGCAACAGGGTCATAACTAGGAATACTTTCATCTGGGGCAATAATAGTTGAGCAAGGTGAGGCAGTGAGGCAAGTCCCAGTGGGTATGTAGGAAAATCCAGCTATGGTTTCAGTGATGCTTGGAGAGGGAGTGGCCCATCTCTCAAAGACTGCAGATCTCACCACTATGATCAATGGGAGGGCACTATACCAAAAGAGAGGAGAGAGATACCATGGTACCAGGACCCTGAGGTTGATAAACCAAGAATATTTATGCCCCTGTAAGACAATACAGAAGATAACGAAATGAGGTGTGGGATGCTCGTCACTGTGGGGATGAAGTATGCCCTCCAAAGGAGGAAGTGCACCAATTTGGAGTCAGTTTTTCAGTACAAAATGTTATTCATCATGCTAATTATGATTCTGCTGGAGATAATCAACTAAAGTTTAGAGAGTTTGCAAGGTACTTTAGTGGAATAACTCCACTAACAAAATTATGAATCATAGGAGTATTTTGCTGCTTATATTCAATCAGCAAGAATAAAAGAATCTTAATTATTTTCTCAGGCTCTTTTAAAAGTGTGTTGCCATTAACTGCCATGTGGCATGACATGAGCCTTAGTTATGAACTTAAGAACTTTGCACCACAGATATAAAAGGGGGGAAAACTTGATGTATAATGACAAGCAGCCAGGCATTGTGAATAGCAGATTTTGAAGGACAAAAAGAAAAAACATGGATGGGGTCTCATGTATTAAAATTCTACAGGCAGAGTTGTTATAGAATCTTTGCTGGGTCAAAGGCTGAAAGTTTCAGAAATCCTTCGCCCTCCTCCATAAAATAATCCAACCTCTTCACATACTCCTATTTACAGATGGCATTGTACGTATTTTAATCAAGCCCTGGGAAATCATAGCATCATAGATTTAGAACTGAAAGGGACAACTTGATAGTTAATAAGCTGCCCTTCTGTTCTATGCCAATTGAATATCTACAACTTATCCAAATCCCTCTTTGTGCCTGTAAAACTGGAATACTACTAAGAAATCATTCCTCAGTACCACTGATGGCAACTTGAATATGTTTCAAAGGTTATTGAAAGAGAAATAAAATCTCTCCTTCCCCCAAAATAAACATATGGTCTTCTGATAACCCATAGTACAGGAAAATTTAAATCTAGCTAGTTGACAGTAATTCACACTCAGATATCATTCAATCAATAATTGCCAAACATATATTCAGTACCTATTAAGTCTCTGGTTCTGTGCTAGACATTGGGAAAACAAAAACAAAAATGAAACAATTCCTGCACTAAAGAATATTGAATCCCATCAGAGAAAATGATGTGTGCGTGTGTGCGTGTGTGTGTGTGTGTGTGTGTGTGTGTGTGTGTGTGTGTATAATATATTCATTACAAGCGCAAGGTAATTTGAAGAGTAAGGAATGGTTATGTTCAATTGAATGATTCCCTGGACATAAGGAATCTCTGAAACAAAATTAGAAACATAATCCATCATTAACACTAATTACCAGTCTTTCTAATTTGGTCTTCTCACCGACTCTGATCGCTGACCTCAGACGAGGTGATATCTAGCTAGGAAATATGATGTTTCCATAAATAATTCTAGCAGAGTAAGTGAATATAAAAGGCAAATATAAAGTGCTAAGTGAGGTTCAAGAGAAAGAAAGGGATCAAAAGGAAAAGGCTCCATGGAGCATTTATTACTATTATCATTTACAATAACTCACTGCTAGAGTGCTGTAAAGTTTTTTCTTTAATGAGGCTTTAAAAGATGGGTAGCACTTCAATAGATGTGGAAGTGGGGGATGGTACTATAAGGAACAGCATGAACAAAGGTACCGAGGAAGGAAAGCACAGAAGCCTTATGTGGACTGGTTTAGTTTAGTTAGATCATAAGGCATATACGGAGTAGAAGCATAAGATAGGTGTAGAAGTTGGATGTGGTGGCATATGTCTATGATTCCCATTACCCAGATGTTTAGACTGAGCTTGGGAGTTCTGAGGTACCGTAAGGTTAAATAATTGGGTATCTGTACTAAGTCTGGCATAAATAGGGAAAGTCTCCCTAAGGAGAAGCAAACTGTCCCACTGCAGTTCCATTATGAACAACAAACAGGGTAAAAAAATAAATATAAAAAGATAAGTTTAGAAAGGTAAATTGGTAACCTATGGCATGTCTTCTGTAGTCTTTCACCCAATAGTTTCATACCCTAACCCTAACCCTCACCTATATTGTTATGCCCATCTTGCTATGCTCTTCTATAGCAGCTCTTGAATAAAACATTTAGGGAGAGCCTAACCCTTTGATTCATGAAATCTCTTAGGTTAGTCACACAGTTGGGCAATTCCTTGATGGGAGAACTGAGTGATCTCCAAAGAAAAGGTTCTATGCTATCACCTCCAAGGATGGGTGGTTCAAAAATCTCTCAGGGTCTTAGAAATAAACCTGATATGGAGAGCGGTGGGGGTACACTCCTACTACTCATCATTACAGGTATAAACTCCCACTGATGTGCTTCTGATTTACCCAGAATCTGTCACTGTGGCATCATCAATTCTTAAATATAAAACATTTATGAAACAATAAAACAAACATAACAATAATCATAACATTTACTAAATAGAAGATAAAGGCAAGTTACTTGTTAGAAGACAAAAGCATTAATAATCAAAACATTACAATCTACTTAAAAACTAAATCTGTACCCTCCCACCAATACCTCCAATGTCAATGGGGAGAGAATAGGCACACATAGGAAGGCACATGAGTATGGATTCTACGTGCCCAGGAAAACTCACAACTTGGGACTGCAGGACTTCGTCCCCTCAAGAACAATCTGCACCACACAAAACTTCTTCTTTGCTAATTGCTACCTTCCTGATCCTTTCTGACTTCCTGCTTCACAATGTCACTCCTCTTCTGCTCAAAAGTCAAAGAAGTAGTGACAACCTCTTTCAACTTCTGGCTTCCCTTAACAGAGCACTGAGAAAAGTGGAGCACTCTTTCAGTGACAAGCATTTTCCTTAAGTCAGAAAAATGACAAATTCCATAGATCTGCAAATAAAGGGGACCTCTCCTTTTCCACATCAGTTTCAAGCCTCTTCTCATAGCAAAGCACAGTTCAACACAGAACATATAAAACACTGCTTTTTTGCTATTCTCTTTTTCTCTCTCAAACCAGAAACAGCAGGAAATAATACAGGGACCCCCAAGATTTTTTTCCTTTCTTGGCTTAAAGTTGGCACCAGAGAGCAATACCCTCAGTGGCTCCTCACACAGTAGCAGGATTCTGTTCTCTTCCAATGAGTTTCTACCAACTGCTCTAGCCTTTCTCCAACCAATCAGAAAAGCAACATTTCTTTTCAAATTGGCAAGCTCCCAACAAAGCAGCTGGTGAATCTGTTGTCTAAGTTGGAAAGTTTCTGTGCCTTCTGTCCTTGGTTTCTTATGACCCCTCCCATACTTGTTTACTTTCTCACTTTTTTTTCTATCTCTTCCTATAGAATTTTTCAAATCTTCTCTTATTCTTTAGATCTTCTAGTACCTCAGAGTCTCCTCATGGTCAGTAACTTCCTGGAATTCCTGGAATTTTAAAAGGAATTCTTAGAATTTTAAAAGGAATTCCAAGAAATGTATCATTCTACTGAGTGAAGTGAGAAGAACCAGGAGAACTTTGTACATACTAACAGTCATGGTGTGAGATGATTGACTGATAAACTTAATTCTTCTCAGCAACGCAAGGATCTAAAACAACTCAAAAAGACTCATGATGGAAAATGCCATCCAAATCCAGAGAAAGAAATAAGGAGTCTAAAGGCAGATGGAAGCTTACTATTTGCTCTCTATTTTTGTTTTGTTTTTTTCTTTCTCATGCTTTCTCCCATTGGTTCTAATTCTTCTATACAACATGACTAATGTGAAAATATATTTGATACGAATGCATATGTAGAGCCTATATTGGATTGCATGCCATCTTGGGGAGGGGGAAAGGAGAGAGAGGGGGGAGAAAATTTAAAACTTATGGAAGTGAATGTTGAAAACTAAAAATAAATAAATTAACTTATTAAAAAAAAGAAATGCATCATTCTGTCAGATATGAAACCAACAATCTTTGCATAACCTTCCCATGGTCCCCCAAACATTATTTTGACTGTGTCAGTTATAAGCTTCAAAATCCTAAAAATTTATGTGCAAATAAACTGATGTGCCACAATGTCCTGTAGTAATTGTTACCGTAATAATGACTCTTGCTTCAAACAGATCCTCTCAGCACATTCATCTGAATGGCAGTTTTCTATCTACTCCTCAAAATGTCTGCCTGTCTCCAATCAAAATATTATCTGAGAGACCAGGTTTCTTTATAACTTAATTTTTTACAATTTTTCCTTACACAAATGTTCTTTTCCTTTTTCACCTGGCTGAACTGCTTTAGGGCTTCTCTGACTTCCCCATAATACCCAAGGGAATACATTATAGGGAAAATCTTATTTCCTGCAAGATCCAATGAGTCTTGGTCTTCCAGATATGTGTGTTTCTCTCTCTCTGTAAATATGCACACAATACATATATGAATATAGACGTGTTTATACATAGTTAACTGTGCATATGTGAATGTATTACACATACATTTGTGTGCATATGCATGTTTGTACACTTAGACTTATACACATGCATACATGTACATTATATGTAATTTGTTTGTGTATGTATGTATAAGGGTGAGATATCTAATTTCATTGGTATTCACATTAGTATTCATATAGAGAACTTCTGGTAAGGAAACTCCCTCTACTCTGTAGCTCATAGCCTCTAACTTACAATCTAGGGGAGATATCTGGGCTTTGAGTGATGTGACCAGAGCCACACAGCCAACATGAGTCAGAGGCTAGATTCTAGCTTAGGGGTCCTTATTTCTACTGATATGGAAAATGGGAAGTAGAGAGTTTCAATGACTTGTCCAAGGTCATACAGAGGCAGGATTTGAACCCAGATCCTTCATAATTCCAAATTCAGTGTACTTTCTACTATACCAAGCTATCTTCCCAAAGGATAGAATGCCTGGGTAAGATGAATATGAATAGTGTGCAGTCTATCAATAATGACCTAAGATTAATTTCCAATATCATTTAATACCAGTGTACTACGATCAAGAAAAAAAAATTGTCCTGATTAAAAAAAATTCCAAAAAATATCTCTGCTTTGGAAGGTTAAATGTCTTGATCAATAAGTCTAAGACACTTCAACCATCCATGCTCTGCTTTAAAAGGAATTCCTTGAGTTTTCTTAGAGAGTCATTCTTCCATTGGCCAAATGTAAAGGTGAAGTTACTTGAATAGGTGCCACAAAATCCTTCATTGGTGCTATTAAGATTAAAACTCTCCTCATTAGCCCATCCAGGCATACTGTTCTCTCTCACGGTGACCGCTCTTCTCACTGTTATATTGTTGCTTCTACAGCAGACCACAATCACTCACCCTACACAATAGGAAGAGAACTTCTGACAGTTTTGGATCAAAATGTAGGGAAGGGGAAAATTTAATGAGAAATCCATCAAGATTGTCTTCCCAATAATGACACACCAGATGGCAGGGAAATATTATGCTTCTGAGAAAAATAATCGCTAATTAATCTTCCTGTACATTTGTTGTTCTCTTCACCCACACAAATAAATAAAGGGCAGTAACAAATCTACCATCAAATTCAAGCTTTTGTTGTTGATTTTCAGACTATGAACAAATTAAGAGAAAAAATCTATTAATCTACAAATAATAATTACCATGTGAACTTAATATAGACTTGGTAAAATTATTATTTTTCTCCCTTCTCCTTTTGTAGCACAAATCTACCCTAAACCTTGAGGTGATAAAATTACCCCAGCTCTGAAACATCCAGACTGAATGGTAGATGGAATTTTTTGTTTTTGGACATCTAATCTCAAAAGATGATTAAAATGAGAAAAGCAATGTAAATTTCACACACACACACACACACGCATTTACACATACATATTGCTGTTGTTGAAGAAAAGCATCCTACAACTACTAAGTATTTCCATGATACAGTAATACTCCATTTATCCAGAAACAAGTTTTCTAACAGCCTCCATTATGGAAAAAATTAACAAATTCAACTTTCAAAGGTGATATAAACAACATATCTATAACAATCAGCATTTATTAAGCACCTACAATGTGCCAGGTATTATACTAATTTCTGTACTGGTGATAAATAGAAAAAAAAAACAGTTCCTATCCGCAGGAGCTTACATTCTATCAAAAAGTTTATTCATGTAAGCTGTCAAATTATCACCTCCAGAAACCAAAATTAACTTTTCTTCACAAAAAGAAATAAATACTATTTTTTTCCAGGTCAGGATTGGGGTGGGGAAGGAGCAGGTAGATGGTGCCATGGATAAAGTGACAGGCCTGAAGTCAGGAAAACTCATCATCATGAGTTCAAATGTGGCCTCATACACTTTATTAGCTGTGTGACCCTGGGCAAGTCACTAAACCCTGTTTGCCTCAGTTCCTTTTCTGTAAAATGAGCTGGAAAAGGAAATGGCAAACTACTCCAGTATCTTTGCCAAGAAAACCCCAGATGCCATAACAAAGAGTCAGATACAACTGAAATGACCTAACAACACTATTTTTTTACAATGTTATTACACAGAACTACAGATGGAACTAAACAATAAGGCCATATACATATGGCTTACATGTTTACATGGAACATTTCTAATCATCTTATGCAGTTTATAAAGGTACCCCAGCATATATTTATAGAATGAATGACAGTCTTTTTCTCCATCATTTTACTGCTTTTTGGTATTTTCTATACCCATTCCAAGTACTGCTGAGGGATGTCTTCTATGCTTTCGAAAGGCATATTGGTATTCCTTTAATTTGATTCCATTTAGTTACATTCATTGCTGGTCATCTGAATATTTTTTTTCCTTATTTAAAAATCCACATCAAAATAAGAGATCTATAACCCTGATGAGAGCAACCATGAGCCCAAAGCTTTGCATTCTTGATTCATAGGAATCCTTTATCAGAGCTACATGTACTTGATTTTTTTAAACTTTTCATCACAAACTTAATGTCAGCATACATGAATATTTTGATATACATAGAACAGAAGAGTATAGAATACATATAGATAGCTATGGATGATCATTATTTCATTTTTATAGTACATGTATATAAATCAACATAATTATCACAAAACACCCTGGCATTTTGTGCTTCCTTCTTAAATTCCTTAGAAGTAGAAAGTTGTGACTACATGGAAGGATGGCTCACAGCTTGGGGTGGGGCGGGGGGGTCACTGTATGCCTGACATACTTTTAAGTTTATTCTGTATTGCTAGCATTTTTTCCATTCCTTTCATAAATCTAGACAATCAATGACACAATAAATCAAGCCCTAATCTGTTGCCTTTTTTGATTCAAAGTTTTGATGTTGATTACAAGGATCATGATGGAAAGTTAACAATTAGTCTTATAAACCAGAATGAACTGGCTCCAGTCTACCACAGGGTCACAGGTGACCATGAAAGGGGCAAAGAAAGACAATGGAAGAATGGGTTTGATCATATGCACAAAAGCAAAAAGAAATGCTATTTTATGGGGTATCTGGCCATTTCATATTTTAGTATTAATGACACTTATTTGCAAAATGATGACCATAAAAATAGTTGTAACTCATGTACCAACATTAAGTACCGAGGATGAAGTGATAGAAAAATTTTATGAAAATCTAGATAAGATCCTCTAAATAAAATCAACATGCACTTTGATCCTTGGTGAGTTCAATGCAAAAGATTGGAAAAAGCAAGGATGGAGAGAAAGAGATAGAAAATCCCAGATCAGGAGAAAGAAAAGAAAGAAAGCAAAGACTTGATTCTATAGAAGTTTCATGTTTTCTGTTATGAACATTTTCTTTAAAGAAAGCAAAAGAAAAAAGTATTGGTAAGCATGGGACATGGTGAGCACTAAATAGCATCCCAAAGAATGAAAGTGACTACATTTTAACAGAGAGGAAAACACAAGGAAGGAATTCATGAATTAGCTTTACGTGCAGTCTGACCATCCACTCATCAGAGCTAAGATTAGAATTTATAACAAACAAAAAGAAAGAACAGTAATAGGAAAAGGTGGTAGCATACAATTAAGAAGATTTAAACAAGCTAGTAAAATTAAAAATGGGAGTAGATAACAGAAATTAATGCGGCATTGGTAATAATTTCTACCAGAAGTGAAAGAGACATAAATTAATTTCTATAGACAAAGAAACCAAAAGACCCCAGAAAGTATTAGTCAGCAATCATTTAACTTATTTGTCTAAAGAAGAGAGATGATTGCTGAAGGCAAGACTGGCTTAGAATATAACATCATTTGTAAAATCTTACAAAGGAGGATGGTAGATGATTAAACAATAAACATTAAGGCGATTAAATCAATGACTGCTTATAAAACATCTACTTCTAGCAAGGCAATATGCTAGATGCCAGGGATATTATACAAAGAAAGAAACAATCCCTAATTTCAAGGAGTTCATACTCTACTCACACAGGATCTGATGGCAATGTTCTGATTACTTGCTAAATGAGCAAACAACCTATGACTTTCTCCTGTGATTCATTGTGCACTCACTAAAAGGCCAATGGGTAATTTACTGAGGAAATGTCATCTGTGGTTTCAAATTTTAATCAGCAAATAATCCTGCTCAATGGCTAGCACACTATTTGGCAATGCTCTATCACCCAACAAACTATTTTTTAAATTAATTAAGGATTTTCAGGAGACTGACAGAGAATCATAACCAATTAGCACCTTCAGAAGAATTTACATGTGAACACAATAAGATGCAACTTTACGCATTCCAGGAGACCTGTGGATTTCTGGAAAATAACAGCTAAGGAGGAAGGGTGGGAGAAGGCACTATCAGGATTGGGATGACATTCTGAACAAAGGAAGAACTGAAAACAAACAAACATGGCGATCACCTAATGCTGACAAAGCAGGCCACTACTCTACAAAAGGAATAAGTCTATGACCTGTGGCAGGACAGAATTTCAGTCTCAACTGTCTTGGTTTGAGATGATTCTCATGATCACAGTGTGTGGCTATAGTGAAGTGGTTTCCATGCGGCATGTAAATCCATGCTAATTTCAAATACCTCTAAACTACTGTATTTGAGATGTGGAAGAAGGCTTCTATTTAGGATGTTACAGAAGGTCTATACTTGTTGAGATTAGTCATAAAAATATCTATGTCACTGAATCTGAGTTGGGGGTGAGGAGAGATATTAGGCCAACAAATATGTGCCCTAAATACACTTGGTTTGAAAATTCAAGACACAGAAAATTTCTTAATGTTATATATCAGTGCCATATCCCTTTCAGGACATCATTGATTCTTGATTATGTAAAAATCATTCTGAAATACTCTACTTTGTTTTAGAATCATAACTTCTGTAGCTCATACTGTACTCTACTACTATAACTTTAAAAAAATGACAACAAAAACAACAACCAGAAGGGTTTCCTTTCATCAGAATTTTGTAAAAGTTAGAATTTTTATTTAGCAAAGTGGATTGACAAGGGAAAAACAAACTCTGGATCAGTGTGCTAATGTGTGGTATTTACAGTATTGAATAATAAAGAGGCACACTGCTCATAAGGAGTCTAAAGAATAAAGGAACTATCCAGCATATCCAGGAAAGCTAGTCCTAAAAAAAATTTTTTTTAAAAGGAGCATAGATTTAGAGGTAGGAGGGACTTCAAGGAATAATAAGTCCCAGAGAGATGGGGTGATTTCTTCAAAGTCAGTGTCAGAGCTGCAATTCAAACCTAAGCTCTATAACTACAAATAGAGTATTCTTTCTACTGTTCAAGGCTACCTTCTGAGGTTGTTAAATCATCAGTTTAAATTATTGTTTGAGCCTCGGAATAATATTGAGTGTAGTTGTTATAAAGACTACTGTGTGGTAGAATAAGCTTCCCTAGTTATTTACCTCCTTTAATTTAGTCAATTAAAGAGACACCGTGTGGTATAGTGGCTACAACACTGGCCTGGAGGCCAAAAAATACCAAGTGCAAGTCCCATGTCTGACACATACTAGCTATGTGAACCTGGACAAGTCATTTACCTAGAGAGCTCTGAAAGATTCTTTAAAACTAAAAGTTGCAGAGGAGGTGGCATGACTCAGCTAGGTGGAAGGAGTTTCCCCACCTGAAAGTTCCTCAACCAAGGAAAATACAGAGTCAATCCCTATTTCTAACTTAATGAATAAATAAAGCCAGTTCTTTGCACACTGTTTGTATTTGGTACATATTTGTTGACTGAATGAACAAATCTAGTAAGGGAAAGGTGGAAACAAATAAGAAATTAAGTGCATAGGAGAATACAAAGTGTTTCCAGTGATTCAAGGAAGGAAAGACCCCCTGTAATTAGGTGTGATATGAAAATGAGATCCTTAAGATGGGCCTTGCAGTCTTTAAAAGAAGAATTTTCCAAGGCAGAGATGCAAAGAGTAGATTCCTGGCATTTGAGGATGATACGTAAAAAGATACAGGGATGGATGAGGGCAAGACAAAAATTAGGGAATAATAAGTAGCTTGACTGAAGTACAAGGATCTTAAAGCTGAACAAAACTCGTGAAGCACAGCTAAATGGGTAGATGGGATCAATATGGAGAGGACCCTGAAAGCTAGGGTAAGGACTCCACTTTCCATGTTAAATAATGGGGAATTACTAAAGGTTTCTAAGTAGAAGGGTGATATTTGTGCGTTAGAAAGATTACTTTGGCAGCCATTTGGAAAGAAAAGAGACTGGCCAACAGAAAGTCATTTTGGAGGCTATTATAATAATGTAGGAGAAAGGAACAAGATTGTGGCATTGGGAGCGAGAAGTTCATTTATCAAAATGTCCTGCTGAGTGGTGAATTACTCTCACCTTATGTTGAACACTTTCAGACGTACATTGGGAATATCTTGAATTTGTTAACTCACTTGACTTCTTCTGAATTACTCCATCCTTTCTGTCCTTAAACATGAATATCAACAGAACACTAAGATGAGGTGGAGAAATACTAAAAGAACACTAAGATGATATTGAAAAGGTTCATAGGATGATAGGCACAGAACTGAAAAGGAAGCAAAGACCATCTAATACATTTCACAGTTGTGGAAACTGAAGCCCTGGGAATGTAGCAATTTGTATTGTAACAGCCCTCTCCTCTCCTCCTATGAACTCATCATATTCCAAGCAATATATAAGGCATTTAAAAGGAGTTCTCTGACAGCAATTAAATAGAGTTTCAATTAATTTTAGTAAATATAATTCAATGTTCATTTATTAAGCATCCTACTAGTGTCGAAGAATCCAAAATATAAAGAATAAGATATGAGAGTCCCTGCCTTCAAGAAGTCTCCAAAGGTTTAGAGGAGATAAGACAAAAACAAATAACTATCACATTAATTAGAACGTAGTAGATGCATAAAGTGGAGGGGGGAGAAAGAGAGAGAGAGAGAGAGAGAGACAGAGAGAAAGACACATCTTGGTGGAGCTAGCATTTAAGGAGAGCTTTGAGCTATGGGAATGAAGGCGTTTCAAGCATAAGAGATAGCACAGACAAAGGCCAGAAGATAGATAGAGGAGTCTTCTATGAAAAACTTAAATGAAACATAGGGTTGTGGAATGGAGTAATTTAAAATAGTGAAGATAAGGTAGATTGGATCCTGATCATGGAGGGTCCTGAATGTTGAAGGAGTCTGGACTTGATCTGATAGGAGTATCTAAGGAATCTGGAATTTATCTGGTAGGCAATAGGGGGCCATTGAAAGGTTTTGAGCTATGATGGTAACTATGAAATGTAGTGATATGGTCATAGCTGTACATTAGAAATATTACCTAAACAGAAATGGACATATTAAAGTTTGGGGGTAGGGAGAGACTGAATTAGGAAAGACAGGTTGGCTAAAACATTTATTAAGCAAATATTATATGCAAGGCAAAGTACTTGGCACTGATTCACCAATTTTCTGAGCAATTAATGAAAAACAATCAGAGCACTTGAGAAGAGAATTTAATTAAAAGGCAAACATTGACTTTGGAATGGCTTTCTGCTTGCCACAACAAAAAGCCCAATTTTCTATGGCATCAAAAGGAATGTTAAAATGGTTTCATTACTACTAATCCACTACCATTAGTTCATCAGATTTATCATAAGGATCTGAGCCAAAGCTAAGATTTAAATAGCAGATACTCTTCATTTATTTTGCAAGCCAACATGCACATATTTGGTGTTTAAGACATATAGTATATGTTTAGCTAAATATATTTGCATATATACACTAAACTAGGATTTAGGAAATAAGACTTTGCCACTAATTAATTTATGAAACTGGACATAAAGGGCAAGTTTCCTTCTTCCCCAGGACTTCCCTGTTCCTCTTCTATTAACTGTTCCTAGACACTGCCACCCATATTTTAAAATAAAAATTAAGTTATACATGTATATATGTATGTATACATATGTAAGTGGGAGTACCCCAGGGAGACTTCAGGAAAAAGTAAAGGTTTAGCAGGGCTAAAAGACAAATACATTGAAATACAAAAGGAAAAACCTTCAGATGAAAGATAGACATTTTCCAACTTACAAAGAGACTGAGGCTAGATTTAATTTCACTGCCCTAGACAAGAGGCCAGTAAGACAATGAACTTGTCCTTAGGCACAGACTATTTTTTTATCTTCAGTCCTTGCTACTCATCAGTATAAGATCTAGAAAGGAGTGTATTGTCCAGTCTTGTCTGACTCTTCATGACCCCATTTTGGGGTTTTCTTGGCAAAGATACTGGAGTGATTTGCCATTTCTTTCTCTAGTTCATTTTACAAATGAGGATACTGAGGCAAATAGGGTTAAATGACTTACCCAGGGTCACACAGCTAGTGTCTAAGGCTGGGTTTGAACTCAACGAGATGAATCTTCCTCACTCCACGCCTGGCACCCTCTCCACTGTACCACCCAGCTGCCCAAGGAGTATGTGAAGTATAACTGACTAAATGGGGGTGGATTACCAAAAAGCAAGGTAGAGTATCTTACTGAGGAAAGGGGCTTTTGACCCGAGAAGGACTATAAAACAGGAGTTTAATTATCCAGGAAGGATTATTGAAAGGCTGTCTGTCTAGAGGTAACAAATACCAGAGTATCATCTCTAAAGGAGTCCAAGAAGACAAGTTTCTGCCAATAACCCTGTGTTAGGGGTCATTGCCCTAGCTGAAAGAATGCTGTAACATTCCAGCTGATAAGATGGACCTACCACCTAGACCAGCCAGTGGCTGAAGGTAGAAAAAGACCATAGCTATCCACTAAAGAGCAAATCAAAGACCCATCCAGCAGAGTTGGCATGCCCTGAAAAAACCAAGTGTCTAAGTGACCTTCTTATCTCTTAGCTTGTGAGTGTAATCTTGTTATTCCAGTCTGACAGCTGTTGCCCAGTAGCAGAACTACTTGCTCGACCCAGTCTAATAGTAGATAACCCAACAGCCAAGTGATCTACCCAGGCTAGTCTGTCCATGTCTAGCCCCTAATCAAATTCCCTAGTCCAATCCAACACTATTCCAACCCTAGGAGGAACTTGAGTATCAGCCAAGAGACCTGTTCGAACTAGCCCAGCAGAATCACCTGTCTCCAGCTCGACCAATATGACATAGACTGATTGCTCTGAGAGAAACCAGCCAGCTGATCAGGAGAATGACCTATCTATGACTGACACTGCTCCATACAGTGTACTTTAGAAGGATTCTTGGGGGTGGGGGGCAGGGGCGGGGGGTTGGACACTGAGGCCCAGCAATTCTGGAGTTTTCTTTTGCTTATCACATGTATACCCTACATATAAGCCTCACTGCTTTTTAAAGTACATATCTACTCTCACTCTGCACTGTAGATTCTATCTGTTGGAGAAAGAGCCTCTGATTTGGGGGAAATTACTTTGTGACCACTGTTATTGCTATACTATTTGAGTAAATCCCTTTGTTAAAGAACTGAGAGTACAAATTAATTGTTAAGGGGAAGTACACCAGTGAGCTTCTGTGAACAAGATTCAGGAGGATACTGTTCCACAGGATTAGCCTCTGAGAACCATGAAAGTAACTGCAGCTCTATCTAGGGACCCAACAAACCGATGAATGCTCCTGTGAGTTTGAAAAATGAGCCTGGGGTAGTGGATTGGTGATGGTGTTTCCTGTACATACGCTGAAAAAAATATAATCTGAATTTAGGGATGCATACGTACTTATGGGTAGATGTGTGTGTGTGTGTAGATATAGATATCTCCACACGTATTCATATACATACAAAATGAGAGACAGAGGAGCTTCATGGGAGGAAGAAAGGGTTCCCTTTGATTTCTAGGCTGTTCATAGTTCTGCTTAAGTGAAGAAGCATTTATTAAGTGCCTACTATGTGGCAGGCACTGTGACAAGTGCTTGAGATACAAAGAAAGGCAAAAATAGTCCTTTCTATGAAAGAGTTTACAGTTAAATTGGGGAGACAGTAATTAAAATACTTTAAAATTACTTTAAATTATAAAACCACCAAACTTGTGATGATGTCATGATATAGATATTTTACAAATTTCCAAAACAAGGAAGAAATCACTTCATATCTCACTTTCCATCTTACATTAACACCCAAGTAAGGTGCAAAAGTAATTTTAAAAAAAATTCTTCCATGTGATTTCATGCCTTAACACTGTGAACATGTGCTCAAAATCCTTAGGAAAGGAAAAATAGTGAAGCAATATTATTTTTCCTCTTTGTATTCTCTGAAACAGAACTATGGGGAAAGATCTATGTTATATTAAAAAATAAGATGTCCCATAGAATCACAAAATGTTAGAACTGCAAAGGACCTCAGAGATAATCTAATCCTACCCTTGAATTTTGCAGATGAAGAAAATAAGCAATAGAGAGCTTATGGATTGCCTAAAGTTACCCCTACTCTAGGATGTCCCCACTGAACCGTTCCTTACAGCTGTAACGGCATTGGAAATTAAATCAGTATGAGTTCCCCAAAATTCTATCAAATGTAATATCAAGCCAGAAACTAGCCAGAAACCAGAGGAGGGGGGGAGTCTTTTTTTCTCTTCTGATTCCCTGTCTCTCCATTAGCTAGTTGCTCCCTGTCCCTGCCACCCACTTTCTCCATTCTCAAATATGGAAGAAAAGAAGGAAGAAGGGGACAAGAGCAAAAAGCAGAATGTTGTACAAGTTGAGATAGCAGCCCACATCCTTATTCCCAACCACTGACTTCCATCCTTGTTATCCCCTTTACTCCACACCCAAGCCCACTTCAGACCATACTGGAGGCAGCATATAAGCAACACTTCTCCATCATGCCTTCATAGATACCTCCTACGGCCCACACCCACCCTGCTTTACAGTTTCCTTCTGTATTCTATCTTTCTCCTTGAAGACAGGCACTATCTCTTTTTTAATTTGTTCCCCAGTGCTTAGCACAGTTCCGGACACATAGTAGGCACTTAATAAATGTTTACTAACTGACAATACTCCTTGGAGAATTTCATTAGAGGCCACTGCTTTACTGGTTTTTCTCTTCCTCCAGTTCTGCTGGAAAATTCCCATTTGACCTCTGTGAGTCAGGTTTAGGAAGTTGCTTTCATTTAAATTTCCATGATTTATAATGCAAGCTTGATTCATGTGCATCCATTTCAATTTGGGCTGTACAAAATCAGACTGTGCTCTTTCTGACTCTTCAATTATTACATGAAAGGAGAGGACATGAAGTCACTCTCTACTGGGGAAATTGCTACTCCTGTGAATCAAGTCTTGCTACTGTGGCCATAGCAATCTACTGAAAGTCCCTTGTAGGAGAGTTTTCAAGGTACAAACTGAAATGTGTTCTTAAAGTGGCAGCTTCATATTTGAAAGTAAAAATATAATATTTTAAAATGCAGAAACAAAATGCAAATACCTTAAAGAGATTTCATTTTCTCACATAGAGCAATTCTATTAATAAGCTTCAGTCCAATTTAAAAAAAATTTTCACAGAAAACAATATGATTACACTACAGAAACATATGAAGTCTAGATATGAATAAAGACAAGCTTTAGAAACATTTTTATTAAACATGTTTTTATTTTAATATTTTCCCCAAAATTTAAATGCTATTTTCATTCCTACTATATTATGAATCAATGTTAGGGGATATATTTTTTTAATCCTTGTATCCACCAGAACCTACCATATTATCTTGTATACACTAAGCACTTAGTAAATGTTTGTTAAATTGAATTGATTAGGATGAAAAGATAGGTGGAATCAGATTGTCAAGACTTTTAATAATTCCTATATAGATGATTCCCAGGTTAATATATCTAGCCTGTCTCATTCTCAAATGTTTATTAGACATTTCCAGTTGACTACCACCTAGGAATTTACAATCAACATGTCCAAATAATAACTTATCATCCCCCATTCCAATATATCCCTCTTCCTGACCCCTGTATTTCTGATGAAGGCAATAACAACCATCTAGTCATCCAGGTTCAGTTATCTCATATATTATTACTCTTACTCATTTCAATTATCCTTGACTCTTCAGTCTCCCACAACTCACATACCAATCAGTTGCCCAGTCTCCATGATTTAAAATCCATGACATTTTCAATATTGATCACCTTCTTACCACCTCTCATCTCTTCTATTGCCACTGACTCAATTATTCTCCTCGCCTCTATGTTCTCCTTTCTCTGATACATCCTTTTACTCAGCTGCCAACTGATACTCCTGAAATGAAGGTCTGATTATGGCACTTGCCTGTTCAGGAAGGTCCAGTGACTCTATCTATATTGCCTCAATGATAAAATACAATCTTTTCTGTTAGGCATTTAAAGCTGTTCACAAACTGGTGTCCCGTATGTCTTTCTAGGATTATTACACAGTCATTGTGTGTATATACATACATACATACATACATATATACGTACATACATAAGAATCAACTTCACAAATAAAAAATCAGGAAGTTGGCTAGATAGTAATTCATTTAAGAATTTTCTTGAAGGGGGACAAGTTTAATACAGGTCAAAAGTATACATAACAGCAAAAGATAACATACTCTTAAGCTATTTTGAGAGGTATGGTTTCTAGGACTTGGAAGTTGATAAAACCTCCATGCTCTATCCTGAGCAGATGATATGTGGAATGTTATGTTCAGTTCTAGATACCACATTTTAGAAAAGATTGATAAGTTAGATAAAGTCCAAAAATAGAATGCCTAAGATAACACATAGTTTCAAGAGTAAGCCATATGAGAATTGGCTGAAGGAAGTAGATATGTCTGACCTGGAGGAGAAAACAGTCAAAGGGCATACCCAATAGCTACCTTCAAATGATTCATTTTGTGATGAATTATTATTTAAGTCAACCTCCCGACATTTTATTTGTGAAGTTGATTATTATATGTCCGTATATACACACATGTATAATACATGCATCTATACACTTGTATATATGTGTAGATAAGTGTACATATCTATCTATCTATCCCACAATTATACATAATGACGATGTAATATCCTGGAAAGACATATGGGAGACCAGATTGTAAATGGCTGTAAATGCCTAAAAGGGGAGATTGTACTTTATCACTGAAGCAACATAGAATCACTGGAGTTTCCTGAACAGGAGAGTGACATAATCAGATCTTCATTTCAGGAATATCAGTTTGCAGCTGTGTAAAGGATGGGTTAGAGGAAAGAGAGAATGGAGGCAGGGAGAATTATTGAGCCTACTGCAATAGAACAGACAAGAAGTGATGAGAAACCAAACAGAGGTGATGGCCTGATGAGTGCAAAGAAGAGGATCAATATTCAAAATGTCGTGGAGGTCTATTACAACAAAGAAGAATTATAATTGTTCTACTTAGGCATAAAACTAGGAGCAAAGCCTAAAAGTTTCAAAAGGTCAGATTTAGGCTTGATGCAAAGAAAAAACTTCCCAACAATGAGTTGCTTCCAAAAGCAAAACAGGCTACATCAAGGGGTGTTGGAACTCCCTCACTGGAAGTCTTCAAGCAAAGCTAAATGAGTGCTTGCCTGGTATATTCTTCAGGATGGTTATTTAGGTACAGTTTGGAATAGGTGACCTTGGAAGTCTTTTTTAACTCTGAGACCGTGTGATTCTGGTCATAGAATCAGGAATAGACAGAGCTGGGGTTTGATAAGAGAAATGTTGAGAAGACAAATGCCACTAAATTTTCTTGGCTTATGCTCCTATTTTCATGATATCCTTATAGCATCATCATCAACCACAACATCATCTCATTAACACAATGTGATTATATTCTGAGCCTTCTGTTACACCATCAAGTGAGGCTTGAGAAAAACCTCTCTCTTACACAGAGAATAGAAAAGGCTTCTCTCTTTAAAAAAAAATCCGGGCACACGGCAGAAATTGGCTGCAAAAGTTAGTGTAGCTGTTCACAATTGTTACAAGATGCCCAAGGGAAAATTTACTAAGGAGATCGGTTCTGGCAAGAATAAGGTTTGTGAGGCCAACTGCTTCTGGGGGATTAGAAAAGATATGTCTTTGGAGAGACAGATAAAGTGATTGGACAAAGGCATCCCATGTGGTTTCAGAGAACCTAGGGATGACTTGCTATTTCAGAGAAGCGGGATATGAAGAAAGCTAGGAGCACTGAGATTGCTTTTTTTTTTTAAAGTAATATACCAAGATCACTAAATATAACATGAAATATTGGAACAAAATTGCCCTGGCATTAGCCAACCTGAACTATTGTTTCTAGCAAGGCAGCTATTCCGCAACAAGATCAGGAAATATATGAGGAACTTTAGGGCTGGCTTAAGATTCAGGTCTCAGACTCTGTGACCCAATCTAGCTGGATCACTTGTGGAGGCTTTGTGATTAAGACCGGTTCCAAGGAACTAGTAGCCTAGGCTGATGTATATGAAAGGGGCTTTGCTCAAGTTTGAATTCTCGGACATTATAAATAAAGTCTTTTACGTGCCTCTCCCTTACAGAGCTGAGACCAGGCACACAAGTCTGGCTATGAATCCTTTCCCACCAACCCACACGTGATTGCAATATTTACTCCCCTTCCCTATGGTCTAATCCAAGCTACAACTTCCTTCACTGTTTGTGCCAGTGCCTCGCTCCCCCTATAATGTAATTTCTTTTTAATTTGAAAACCTCACCATGTACATTTATTTCATAAGAAATAAAATTAATAATGCTGTCTTAAAACTTCCAAACATTGTCAATACCTTCCAGTGAGATCCAAAACTCAACATTCATTTTCCCCACTTAGTCTTTAGCACCTACGACCAGATGCACCCAAATGCTTTTTGTAGGTAAGCCTTCTCTTTTTCCTGTGCAAGGGAGAGCTTTGACTCAAACTTCAGTTGGTATAGCAGCTGAAAGTGCAGAGTATAATAACATTGTGTTAATGAGGTGTTAAAAACTAACTATAAAGATACACTTGTATGATGCTTTCAAAGTTTCATGAAGAGAGAATCATCTCTTTACCCTTCAGTTCTGGTCAGCCAATTGGATAAAAGCTCTGTATCTCACTCTCATCTCTTGATATTCTAACAGGCAGATAAAAAATTCCAGGGTCCAAAGTCATTTTGGTCTTTTTCTCTTGATGGTCTCTGGTGTGGACTGATATCCCTGCTTGCCTCTATTCTACAAAAGCAGCCTGCATGCTGACCAATCAATGTCTCTTCTGGAACTGTTTCCTTTAAAATAGGTAACCACTTCTTTCAAATTCAACTAAACATCAAATAGCTTTAGGACATTGTCTTTACATTAAAATGCCCCATGTAGTCCAACTCTCCATTGTCTGTCCCATTTGGTACCTTGAGGACGGGAACAGTGAAAAGAAATACAAAGGAAAAGAAAAACCAGGTGAAATGGGGGTTAAATTAAAAAAACTTAAAAAGTAGCATTTTCAACCAATGTGATTATTTTAAAGAAAATCTCATGTTCCAAAGATTATTCCTTGACTCTCCTGTAATTGAGCATGGAGAAGTAGTGATTGGTGAGGACCTTAGAGAAACTCTAAAAAGCAGTTTGGTCAGCCTTCTGCCTTTAGGCCCAGAACCCATAGAGCAATATTCACTGACAATCTGATTCAATGTTAAACAACTTTGATTTTCTGGAAATTTTTCTTGTGTTTAGTCTACCTCCTTCCTGTGTTAGTTTGAGCCTGATTTCATCATTTGTGTATTCAGTGGAAAATCACTGGTCATCATTCTTTAGGTAAGAGCTCTTCATAGACTTGAAAGCCATTACTAAAGGAAAATTGTTCATTTAGCCTTTCCATTTTCCAGATGGACTCATTCTTAGTTGTGTTAATTTTTTCCATCTCCTCTATTGAACTTCCTCTATGTTTCCCCCTTCTCTCTGGTAACAGCCCAATAAAGCATAATGAAGTAGATTAGCTCAGCATTCTTATATTGTTCTCTTATTTGTGCCATTAATCAGATATCCTGCTGAATTGTGTGAATAAATTGGGGGAAAAGGACTGAAAGTCAAAGCAGCTGCTTTGCTTCTCATGGAATCACTACTGCAGTGGTTCTCAAAGTGTCATCTCAGGGACTCTTGGGGGTCCTCAGGACCCTTTTAAGTGGTTTACAAGGCCAAAACTCTTTTCATTACAATAATGAAATATTTTAATTTCTTAATTTCAATAGGTATAACCCACATAAATAAAAGCTCTTTGGGGTATATATGTGTTTGTGGGAATCCTCAATAATTTTTAATAATGTAAAAAGTGATCTGGATATTAAAACAGTTGAGAATTGACATACTACAAGATTACTAAATATAGCTACTTGACTTTAAGAACTATAATGGTGCATGATATGCTATAAAATTTCCCTAATTTACCAAACAATTGCACTCTTTTCACATGCTAGCAAGTTTATGCTTAAGACTCTGCAAGCAAGGCTTTAGCAATATGTAAACTGAGAAAAACCAGAAGAGCAGGCTGGTTTTCAAAGAGGCAGAGGGACTAGAGACCAAATTGCCAATATTTGCTGGATTATGGAGAAAGCAAGGGAGTTCCAGAAAAACATCTAATTCTGGTTCATTGACTATACTAAAGTCTTTGACTGTGTGGATCACAACGAAACATGGCAAACCCTCAAAGAAATGGGAGTACCAGATTATCTTACTTGTTTCCTGAGGATCCTGGATATAGGCCAAGAAGCAACAGCTAGAACCCAACATGAAACAACTGATTGGTTAAAGAATGAAAAAGGAATACAACAAGGTTGTATGTTGTCACCTTATTTATTTAACTTATATATAAAATACATGCAAAATGCCAGGCTGGATGAATCAAAATACAGAATTAAAGTTGCCAGGAGAAATGTCACCAATCTTAAATATGCAGATGATAACACTCTGATGGCAGAAAAGTGAAGAGGAATTAAGAAGTCTCTTGATGAGAAGATAGTGTAAAAGCTGGCTTGAAGCTTAACACCAAAAAGAACGCCTGGCAAATAGAGGGAGAAGAAAAGGAAGCAGTGTCAGAGTTTATATTCATGGGCTCAAAGATCACTGCACATGGCAATTGTAGCCATGAAATTTAAAGGCACTTGGTCCTTGGAAGGAAAGCTACAGCAAATCTGGACAGCAAGCTACAAAAGAGAGACATCACCTTGCCAACAAAAGTCCATATAGTCCAGGCTGTGGTTTTTTAAGTAGTCATGTCTGGCTGCGAGAGTTACACTATGAGGAAGGCTGAGCACTGCGAAATTGACACTTTCACACTGCTGTTGGAGAAGACTTTTGAGAGTCCCTTAGACAGCAAGGAGATCAAATCAGTCAATACATAAAGAAATTAATACAAGCTGGAAGGTCAAATACTAAAGCTGAAGCTTAAAAACTTTAGCCATATGATGAGAAGATAACATTCATCAGAAAAGCCCCTGATGTTAGGAACGATTGAAGGCAAAAGGAAAAGGGGATGGCAGAGGATGAGATGGATAGATAATGTTATGGAAATAAATGTGAACTTGGATAGACTTCAAGAGATACTGGAAGATAGATGGGCCTGGTATGCTATGGTCTAAGGGGTCATGAAGAGTCAGACATCACTGAATGACTGAACACGAACAACAACAAGAACACGTGTCTGAAACCGTTTCACTATGGAACATACCTCTATCAGACTGGCCCCCTGCTCCTTTTGTTGAGCTATAGTGATTGTCTTAATGAAGTTCACCGTGAGCTGTGGGAGAATGTCCTGTTTCATTTTTCCATAAACATCTTCCAAGCGAAGCATGAATGGCCTTTTTAATATACCACATTCAATAACGGGTTTCAGAAGTACATGTTAAAGAAGAAAATCCAATATTTCTTGCCCACAAAATTCTTCTCTTCTTGGAAGAAAAATCTATATATTCAACTATGCTTACTCTTCTAAGGTCCAGGCATGTTTCACTGACTTAACTTTTCATTTGAATGACTTGCTCACTTCAGATTAAGCTGAATTCCCAACCACACTTCAGATTGATTGCAATTATACTTTCATGCACTAGGGTAAAATATCATTCATATCTTACTTGGAGATAAACATATTACTTGCAAAAGATTCACAGAATTTTAGATCTAGAACAACTTCAGAGACTACCTATTACTACCCAAACCTGAGTAACAGTCTCCTTTTCAACATTCTTGATAAGTGCTTAGCCAGCCTTTGCTTGAAGTCTTCCAGTGGGGGGGAAATAGTCCTGATGAGCTCCTGTTATTAGGAACTATTTTCTTACATCAAAATTAAAATTACTGCTTGGCAACTTCTACCCCTCTCCAACACATTGCCCAGATTCCATTTCTGTGAGGTAAAACAAGTTATTCTCTACCTGTGTGCATTTGTTATATTGAATGCTTAAATGGTTGCTTTTGGAGATGTGAGATACTTTTTGTAGCTAGCTCTTTTCTTCCTCTGGCTCTCATATTTATGGTTTACAGCCCTTGGTAGCAGAGGTCATCTGATAGGACTGGTACTGGGACATGGGGATTTAATCCCCTAACGTCTTCATTGTAATGAGGATTCACAAATTATCTATGCCTGTCAAAATTTGCTATGTCTTGTGACAATCCAGAGTCCACATGAAGTACCCAGAATGTGCGTAATAAATGAAGATGAAACTGTTTCTCAGGGTAAAAATAACAAATTCTGCATTTGACATTCTAGAAAAAAATGAAAAACATGTTTTAAACTAATCTATCATAAAAATCATCACAAAATTACAACACTGTGCATCTCAAAAACAAGTTCAAGACCCAGCTCTATGATCCACATCTACCTGTCAAAATAATTCATCAATTCAATTGATCCATTTAAAAAATAGCCAAACCATTGTTGTTTGATGTTGTATGGACAAAGCATCTGATTGGTTGATTGTTTCATTTATTTACTGTACTATGTAATTAGTTGTTTTGGGCAAGTCAAGTAAACAAGTATTTTTAAGTGCTTCCTATATGTCAAGCACTGTGCTAAGTGCTGGGTATATAAACATAAGCAAAAAGAAAGACATCCTACCATCAGGGAGGTTGCATTCTAAAGGACAAAAGCAACACGTAAAAGGGAGCTGAAGATGTGGGGGACAAAATCCAAAGATTCAGGAGCAAAGATGGAAGAGGAATACATGGTTTGAGCCCTAACTCAAAACAGAAGTTCCGGGAGGGAGTCACCGAAGGGAGAAGGGAGTCATTGATATCTTCCAGGGCAAGAAAACCATAATGGATGCAGGAACTTCCCAGGATCAGAAGGCAATTGAAGCATGGTGGCTGACTGGAAAATTTAATTCAAATAAGCAAAATAAATTAACTAAGCTATGTGTAAGTCCCTATGTTAGGTGCTAGGGGTACAAAGGTAAAGTCTGACATAGTCTCTGTTATCAAGTTTATATTTTGCTGGGGAAGATATGACATGTTGAAGGCAAAGTACAATAGAGGTAAAAATGGTCCAGAGATCTAGAAAAATTCAAGGAGGGAGAGAATGCTTCCTCAGCTGGGAGGATCAGAGAAGACTACATGCCAGAGCCATTTAAACTGAGCATAAAAGAGAAAAGAAGAATTTTTCAAGGCAAAAATGTAGTAGGAAAACATTCAAAGCACTAATGGAGACTGTACAAATATTGGATGTACCCTTTAAAGAATAACTAGTATACGCTGAGTAATCTGCGGGAATTGTGATCATAACCCTTCTCACCCCACCTACCACCCCATCCTTTTTATTCTGCTAGACATGAAGGAGATACCATCAAATGTGGGATTTGGAGCTTAATCCTGGAATGGTTCTTGGCACACGGTAGGTAATTAAAATGTTTTTGGTTGATTTGATTATATGCTATGCTAATCTTAAAAGATCCATAGGTGGGATGGGGAGGGGGGGGAGAATATAGGAAAATGAATGTGATGGTGAAAAAAAAGGATACAAAGAAAAATGTATTAAAAAGTAAAATAAGCAGACACCATTACATTGCTGGTAGAGCTTTGAATTCATTCTTTTTGGGTGGGCACACACAATGGAAACATATCATAAAATGTATAAAAATATTTATTGAGGCAGCTAGGTGACAGAGGTAGAGTGTCAAGAAGATCCGTGTCCAAATCTGACCTCAGAAACTTATTAGCTACATGACCTCGGGCAAGTCATGTAACCTCCATTTGCCTCAGTTTCATGTTTCTATAAAATAGGGATAATAATAGAACCTGCCTCAATGAGTTGTTATGAGGATCAGGAGAGAAAATAATTGTAAAGTGCTTAGCACAATGCCTGGCACATTATAAATGACATATGAATGTTAGTTATTGGAGCTGTTGTTGTTATGCCCTTTATTCAGCAACAATTCTATTATGACTAAACGCTGAGAAGCCTATGGACCCATTTGCACTTCAGAGGTCAGATGATGAAACAAACTTCTTTCCTTTTAGTAGAGAGGTGGGAGACTCTACAGGTGTTATTGTAAATTATTGCACATGCTACCAGACACAGTCCTTGTGGCAGCTGGTTTTATTTATCTGTTTTCCTTTGTTATAAGATGTATTCCTAAAGGGTTGGAGGCTATTGTATCAGGAAGCGACTGAATGTGGTACAATAAAAAAAAACCCAGAAGCTATCAAACTTATTTTAAAGAGATTTTTAAAAAGTCAACTTTGGCAAAAAAAAAAAGCCTTTCCTGAAATTTAACAAAAATGCTTATCTCTTAATGATTGAGAAAAATTTCCCTATATGGGAATTAGTGATAATTTAAAGAGCTACAAAAAGTTTCATTTTCCAAATGATTTACTTACTGCCCCATTGAGGACTAACCATAATACAGGGCATTCCCAAAGTCTAAGAGTTTGGGGATAATCTGTATATATTTCAGCTCTTTATGTACAATATTGCTACCTATCAGTTACTTTTTAAGTGTAGATTGATTTTGAACACACACAAATAATGGAAGATCCAGAATCTTTCCTTCGGGGAACAAGAACAAAGGTTTCCTTTCCTGAATCAAAAATTGATCAAAAGGGAGAATTCTCAAGTGAGATTAGGAGATTTTTATAGAGTTTGGTGCAGCCCAATATGTCATGATATCCAAATCTGTTGTCAAACTCAATAGCCTTTCCATTCTGACCATATCTTTCCATTCTGATCATATCTGATCCAACCTGAATAGGTAACCTGAATAGTGTGATCAAGCTGTCTGCACTAATCCTAATCCTGTGTGAGCTCAAAGGGTACACACCACCAGCAGATATGTACCACTTATATATATCATCCAAAGGCAGAGGTGAATGGGAGTCTGAGATCACCACATCCACATGGCTGGAGCATAAGGCAGTACAATCTGTAAACATGAAGAATGGCTGTATCTAGCCCCATAATCAAGAAGATAATTGTAATGGAACCATTTGCCAACAAATTTATTTGGTTACTACAATAAGCACAGCATTTTGTTGAAAACTTTGAGAGATAAAGAAGATTTATAAAGCATGATCCATGACCTTGGAGTTTACAATTTATCTGCAGAGACAGAACTCACATCCCTTTTTTCTCCCCCATTAAAAAAAGGAAACAATAGAATACAGTGTGTGTATATGTATATATAGATACAGATATAGATATTCATATCATAATACATATATATATCTGTGTATCTATAGGTGTCTATATTATATTTGTGTATAAATGTATACATACAATACACACACAGACACACGTGTCTCTGCTACCTATGTGACCTCAAAGAAGTCATGTAATCTTCTTTATCTTTATATAAAATGAGGGAATTGTACTAGAGGCAAGTAGGTGGCATCTTGGAAAGAGCACTGGACTTGGAGTCAGAAAAACTTGAGTTCAAATCCTGCCTCAGATACTTACAAGTTCTGTGATCATGGGCAAATCACTTAACCTCTCAGCCTCAGTTTTCCCAACTGTAAAGTGGGGATAATAATAACAATTACTACCCAGTTATTGTGAAAAAATGAAATAATATATGCAAAGTGCTTTATTAGCCTTAAAACATTTTATAAACACTAGCTATTTTAGGAGATGTCTAAAGTTTCTCCTAAATTCTAAAATCTTTTATCTTGATCATGGTGATGATGACAGTGATGACATTGTATAAGTACTGAATTAAGATTATTGACACAGAAGGTTAAAATTCTATCTATAGCCTATTTCAATGAGGCAAAAGAACTTGCCTATTAAAACAGAGAGATCACTGAATTTAGAATTAAAAAAATATACTGGTGGGAAAGAATCGAAACCAAGAGAGTGCCCATCAATTGGGGAATGGCTGAACAAGTAGAATATGAATGTGATGGAATACTACTGCGCTGTAAAAAATGATAAAGGCACTGGCTTCAGAGCAACTTGCAAAATCTTATGATTTGATGCAGAATAAAGTAAGTAGAAGCAGAAGAACAAGTTTTACTTTAGCAATATTATAAAGACCGAAACTTTGAAAGATCAATGCAATGACCAACCATGATTCCAGAGGACTCATGATGAAACATGCTACCTACTTCTTGATAAAAAGATGAGGGGCTCCAACTGCAGACTGACATATTTTCCCCACCTGGTCAATATGGGGAATTGTTTTCCTTGGCTACATGTGTGTAACATGGGTTTTGTTTTTCTTACTCAATGGATGGAGGAATGTAGGAGAGGAAAAGGCATATTTTCATTTATTGAAATTGTACTATTATGGAAATTCTTGTTTTGTTCTGTGAATTTAAAATAAAATAAATTTTAAAAATAAATTTAAATAAAAAACTTAAATTTTAATTTAAAGAATGTTTTAAACTTTTTTTTAGTATGGTTATTGTTCTTTGTTTTCCAAGAAGACCAATATGACATTACTATAGTAGAGTCAAGTTACAGTATATTTGACTGTGGCTGATCAGATCAATAAATGTTCTACCACAGGTTGGGCACAAATAGTCCATGTGAATATTTGGGGTGGATTCTCTAAATCTGCACATCTCATGTATCTTTTGAGCTATTTCAATTCCGCTTTGCTCACAGAGCACAGCACCTTTTCTGAGGAAGGCATGCCATGCTGGACAGTCCTGTGCCAACGTTTCCCACGTCACAAATCAATTTCAAAATTCTTAAGAGAGACCTTGAGAGTGTCTTTCTATTGCTTTTTCTGACCACCATGTGAGTGCTTGCCCTGTGTGAGTTCTCCATAAAATAGTCTTTTTGGCAGTTTGGCATTTGAACAACATGGAGCAAACTCACTGTATCTACTTACTATATCTATTTGGCCCTATCTTCAAGAATAATGAGTGCGTGGGTAGAAATGGTAATGCTATAGTACAAAATATCATTATTATAATGAAAAAATAAAAATCATTTTAATTCTAAGAAAGCTCTATAGTAATCCCTATATGGTATAGTTTACGGAACTGAAAGGTTGGCAAGAAAGTGAATTGAGCACAAAGATTCAACATATACTGGGAATGTTAGGTCAATGACTACTTATGAAAAAATAGCATTCAACAAACACACAATGCAATTACGGTCCTTGGTGACCTTTGTGCCATTCACAAAGAGCCATAAATGCACTTTCTGGGAGGAGACATTGTTATGTAGTTGGTTTCTCTAAAAACAAAAGGAAAAATATAATTTGATCTCTTAGGCCCAAAACCAACTAACAAAATCATTAGCTTAGAAATTCTTAAAATAGCTATGGCAGAAAACAAGAAATAAGGTGGCAAATGCCAAAGATAATCTATTATCTTCTATCTCTTAGTATAAGAGCTCTGAAAAGGAGCATAGAAGATCTTGTAATACATTTATCTGATTCCAGGCAGAACTGTACCCTATGTCTCTGTATCAGTAAGGCAAGATTCATGACCCCAAGGATGACCATGAACATGCCTGTATGGCTCAAAATTCAAAGGATGAAAAATTCTGTCGGTAGAAGACGGAGCAAGTTTAACATTTATTTAGATACCAGAGGATCCAATCCCAAGACCGATGACTCCAATTCAATATGGCAGTAATTATATTCCAAAACCAGAAAGCCCACCTCAATGTAGCATCAAGGAAATTATAACATATTATTATAGCAAGGAACCAAGTCATCCTGTAACCTTCCCTCCTGCTGGGGCCTCTCCATAAACACTCACGAATCCTAACTGTCTGCTTGCTTGCATTCTCTCCCTCCCTCAGTAATCTGGTCTCCACAGCTCCCTGGTTTCCACTCTCTACTCTGCACTCTCTCTTGACACTGGCTGCCTCAATGTCTTCTTGATGTCCACTTCTCAGTTCTCCTTTTCTCAATTCTGCGGCTCTCAGCTCTGCGGCTCTCACACTCCGGGCTTATCTTATATATATATTCCTAGCCAGCATCTTTCTTTTTAATTTCTTTCCTATTTATCCCATATATGGCTTCTTTGTACATATTTGTTTGCTTGTCTCCATCATTAGATTGTGAGCTTCTTGAAGGCAGGGACTGTTTTTTGCCTCTTTTTGTATTCTCAGCACTTACCACAGTACCTGGCATGTAGCAGATGCTTAATAAAACATCCGTATATCTTGTCAGCCCCCTTCTTTTCTATTCCAATGCCCTAAGGACCATTATTGTGTACTCTTCAAATTACATTTATTACATATCACTGACTAGTTCCTAATCATGTAGTGCCATTGGGATGAATTATATTAAAAAAATAAAAGGATAAATATTCTCTAGTATAAAGCCTACCCAAAGTCACAAATATTAATATTTCAGGCTGTCAGAACTATCATTATTGAAAAAATATAATCCCTAGGCTAGACATGGGTGGATTTTTACCTATCTACTGATGAAGATTTATAACTTCATTAGAAGCATTAAGCAATGAGTCTAGCACCATTGCAAACCTATCTTTCAAGCATAACATAGCTAACGATTTCCCATTTGTGAATTATATGCAATAATCATTTCTTATTTGGCTATTATATGTGTGGCTACCTTTTCATCTTCCTTATATCTAACATTCCTAAAATGTGCCTTCAGTCTTAAATTTCTTGAAAACACATACTGCCTTGAATCCGTTTTCCCCTTTGAGCTACAAAGTGCTGTAGAAATCATTAGTGTCAGAATTTCCAATGACTGTGGCCAATCTTTATACAGCACTTGGATAATCTCTTTGGTTCTAGAGTGCTATGAATATGCACAAGCCCCATTATGGCTAAAGCTGAAATGTGTACTTGGGACACTGCAGCTTCCCTTTCTGAGTATTTTCTTCCTCTTTTCAACAATAACAATGTAGTGCTGGCACTAGTAGAGTTGCCTAGACTTTACTTAATTGTTTCCATCTTTTTTTTCAGAAATGGTTAAGTATTTTAGCATCTCTCTTCCAATAAACAAACCAAATGTCACAAAACATGAGAAACATAAGAATAGGGATGAATATGAGTTCTGCTTGTGCAGAAAATGTGACACCATATTAGATAATCATATGAGCATTGATTTTGAGCAGAAAGAGACCTTGGAAGTCTTCTAATTCAACCTCATCACCCACTTTTTACTGATGAAGAAACTGACACCCAGAGATATTACTGATTTGCCCAAGGTCATACAGATACTCACTGGCAGAGCTAGGATTTGAACCCACATCCTCTAATTCCAAATTCTGTACTCTTTCCACTGTACCACATGCCTCTCCATTTTAACATGAGGAAGAATAAATGTGTATAGACCCACAATATCATTTCTAAAGCATCTTAAGGTGTTGGAGGCAGGAAAGGGGAGAGATGCTAGGGGAGAAATGGAGGGATAGTTCAAATTCTATTTGGGGCTAGGAAAATGAAGTTTTTTGTTTTGTTCTGTTTTTAATTTTTAAGCTTAACATATCTGCTTCATTATGTAGGACATTGCAGGCAATTGCTGTTATTCTAGTCCCTTTCTAGTATGTTCTGATTTCTCAATATCCTACCTATATGGATGTACTACTATTATTTCTAAATTAGAAATACTAATGAATGAATGAATGAAGCATTCATTGTTTCCTATCTGCAAAGCCCTGTGCTAAGAACTGGGGATACACATAGAACAGATGTTCCCTGTTCTCAAGGAGCTCACATTCTAATGGGAGAGAAAACACATGTGGAGGATTTCAGCTGCAAGTCAAATGGAAAAATCCCATTGTCCTTAGGGTACAGCAACAACACAGATGTTAATGTTTCTTTGTTAATGGCATTTCCACTGATAAAAATTATATCATTTTCTGGCATTAAAGCATTTCACAGTGCCAAGGACTTTGTTGACAAGAACTTTCTTTTCTGGGTCTTCAGCAGCCATGGCTGTGGAGCTCCTCTAAGAGCAATCAGGCTGCATCTTCATAGGAGTTGCTTCCCAGGATCATGGCTGAAGGCACTGGGCTAGAAGAAATGCTGTTCCCAAGAATTTTAGATTCAGAGTCCTGGGCTGTTTTCACTGGGGCTTGAAGGGAGATGATGGTTAAGATAGTGTTGGTAGTTTGACTGGCCTGGCACATGAAGCCTCCTGTCCTTCTCCTTGGGATGCTTTGCTGCATGAACTGGGATGACTTGCCAGTGTTTTGGGTGTCGGGTTGTTAGCATTTTGTGGGAGTAGCTGGCCCCTTCTTAGGAGTTCCCTTCTATGGAAGCACTGGAGGATGGCGACTGTAGGGACTAGTCTGGGAGCAGATCTAGTGGCTTACTGTGAATTGCTATTCCCAAGGCTCTTGGGCTCAGGGTCCAAGGCTGTCACTATCAAGGTCTAAGAGTAAATGATGGCCAATATGGGTGCAAGGGTTTGATTTGCCTGGCACATGCTGTCTGTTGATTCTCCCTGGAGAGCCTCACTGCTTCTGCCATGAATAGTTTGATTATCTAAAAGCATCTATTAAGTACCTATCATATATGTATCATGATAGCCGTGTACAGACTTCTTCTCCTCAAAATCAAACCAAAACAAAACAAGCAAAACCCCCAAAAAGTCACAACCCAGACACTGCCAATTGTCTTGGAGTTCATAATCTACAGTTAATTGTGCTGCAGACTGACAGAAACCACTAAACACACATTGAATATGCTAGACAAGTAGCAAGAGCTTGATGAATGGAGGGCCTTAGACATGTCACTTACCCTCTTTCGGCCTCAGTTTCCTCATCTATAAAATAAAAGGATTGTGCTAGGTGACCCATAAGATCTCTCTCATGTCTGACAGCTAGGTATGGGCACTTCAAAGGGCAAGTTCTGATCCTACTGATTTGTTCTTCAGCTACCTCATCAAGATCTGGAATGAATATCATATTTTTTCCCCTTTGTATAAAAACTACTTTGGAATCAGAGGACATCCTACATCTGCTACTAATTACCCACAAGAACCCCAGAAAAATAGACCTCTATTTTCTCATCTCTAAAATAAAAGAGTTGGACTAAAGTATCTCCAAGGTCTTTTTAAGTTCCTGATCTAATGGCTTTTAAATATGTTGTGGGGCAGTATGGTATGAGGAGTCATCCCAGTTTTACCTTTATTTGGAGTGAACCCAAGAAAATGTAGTGCTTCTCTTTTGGTTACTCAGCAGTCATTTCATGGAGATAGTCAATTTTAGTAGGCGATCAAAGCAGATGTCAGAGTTTGGCAAAGTAGATGAATGACAGCAGACCAAAGCATTATAGATGGAGGAGACCAAGGGGACTTCAGAGTTCTCCTAGGTCAAAACCCCTTGTTTTATAAATAAAAAGACAGAGGATCATCAACTTTAAGTGATTACCCCAAGGATACGCAGGTAGTAGGTGGAACTCTGAGGTTTTGAACTCAGATCTTTTTGCTCCAAATCCATTTATCTTTCCATTGCAACAAATTGCAGTCTTCCAGACTTGGAGAATGAATGGACTGGAATAACTTTAGTACTATCCTAATTGTATAACAGCTAGCATTCATAAAGTGCTTGACAGCTTACAAAACACTTTACATGTGGTATCTCAATTGATCCTCATAACAACCCTCTGAGCTAGGGGTTATTATTATTTCATCTTTACAGATGAGGAAACTGAGGCAGGGGGTAAAATGACTTGCCCCAAACCATGCAGCTACTAAATATCTGAACCAGGTTTTGAACTCAGGTTTTCCTAATGCCAGAACCAGCACTCTAGCCACCATAAAACCCCAGATATCTGTATTGTGACTATATTGCTCACAATGAGTATTGTATTTGTATCTTCTTTATAGATGAACCAGGTAGTACGTCACTTATCAGAATCTTGCACTTTCATATTATTGTCAAGGTAATGGGTTAGGGGGAGGGAGAGCAGGATTCCAGGGGGAAATAGGATCAGAACATCAAACAAAATCTCATTTTTCTAAAGCTTCTTCTCCTCATCAGACTTTCTCATCACAATTAATAAAAGGTAGCATTTTTGCCTGATCAGAGACTTCTCTTATCAATTCTAATTATTAGAGAAATAAAACCAGCAGAAAGGCCACAAATTAAATTATTATCTTTCAAATAATAGGGAGTAAAGTTTAACAGAAATAAAATAGATCCCCCCTTCTACAAAATCAAACATCTTCCCCTTTAAAGAGAGTCAGGGTTTCTAGTGGAGCCAATTCTGGCCTCATTTGCTCCCAATATTTCTAGCAAACCTGCCCATTTTAGCGGCACCTTGGGGAGTAGGCAGAGTTGCCCTTTTGGAAATTCACTGTCACTCTTCTTTTAGAAGGAAAATCAGGTTTCCATCCTCCAAACCTCCATTTTATGATGCCCCAAGAGAGAGAGAGAGAAAAAAGAGCTTTTTAAACACACTCACACTATCATACGTTTTATCCCTTCTATCACTGGAGGCTGAAGGACACAGGCAATCAAAATATACCAATAAAACAGACCCTTGTTTTGGACTGAACCACCAAACTAAGAGCATGCCAGAGAGCTTTCATGGTTATTGTTTTCTTTTTTTTTCAGTCATTAATTTTATTCTCAACCAACACTATTCAGAATGTTGGAGATGAAGTGGGCAGGTGCCCACATTTCTAATTTAGAGCTGAAAATGATTGTAGCTCTAAAGCTATTCATTAAACCAAAAGAACTGCTTTCAACTATTTTTGATTCAGCTTGCTTGTGCTACAGACACTTTCTTGCATAAAGACACAGCTTACTAATATGGCAAGCACACATATCTTAGAGTCATCATTGAATCTAGGCCTTAAAGGGATATTCATTCATCTGGTACAAACATCCCATTTTACAGATGAAGAAACTGAAGCCCTGCTTGGTTAAAGTGACTTTCCCAGGTTCACAGTTTGTAATCATTACATAAGTAAATGGGATTTGAACTCAGGTCTTCTGACTCTTGAACCAGTGCTTAATCCTTGATCAGATCACTTTCCGTTCCTTCTAGCAGATTGTCCCCAATATCATCCCCACTCTTTCTCAAACCTTCAGTTTCTCTCAATCCACTGTTTTCTTCCCTACCTATAAATACAACTGTCTCTCCCATCTTTAAAGAAAAAAACCCTTACTGGATCCTGTAATCTCTGCTGGCTATTATCCTATATTTCTCCACCTCCTCTAAGTAGTAAAATGTAATGAAAAGCCATAGTTTGCTCCTCTCTCTTCTAAACCCTTTCCAAACTAGCTATTGACTTTATAATTTAACTGAAGCTACTTTCTTCAAAGTCACTAATGAACTTGAACGCTTTTTTGACAAATCTTGGCCTTTTCTCATGCTTTATTTGTTCATTGTGCAACATTTGACACTATTTACCATCTCCATCTCCTTGATATTGTCTCCACTCCGGGTTGCTGTGACACAGCTCTCTCTTGGATCTCTTATCTGTCTAATCTCCCTTCAGTCTCCTTTGATGGGTCTTTATTCAGCCCATTAACTGTAGTCCTGTAACCTCTTCTCTCTTACATTATCTCATTTAGGCATCTCATTGGTTTCCATGGTTAAAATCATTTTGTCTATGCTGATAATTCCTAGATCTATATAGTCAACCCCAGTCTCTCCTGAGTCCCAGTCCTTATAAAACAACTAACCACTTATTGAACATTTCAGTCTAAATGTGCCATGAGCATCTCAAATGATCCAAGACATCTTCAAAGCAGAAGTCATTACCTCTCTCTATCAATCCATCCCTATTCCAAACTCTCATACTGCTACTGAGGGCATCCCCATCTTTCTAGTCACTCCACTTCATCTTACTGTCATCCTCAACTTCTCAGTATGACTTACCACACATATCTAGTCAACTGTCAAATAGTATTTCTACCATTACAACTTCTCTATTGTACACCTGCTTCTCTCCATTCACATAGCCACCTCTGTAGTTCATGATTTCTTCACTTCTCACTTGGACTACTGCAATAGCTTTCAAAATGGTTTCACTGCCTGATCTCCTCAATCTAATCCATCCTGCATATAGATGCCCAAGCAATTTTCCTAAAACATAGGTCTGACCATGAAACCCTCCCTGCCCTGCTTACTACACAACCAACTACAGATGCTCCCTATTATCTTTAAATTTAAATATAAACATACGGGCATACTTGATTTTCTTTGCACAAGATGCTCCATATCCCCTTTCCATGCATTTGCACAGGCTGTCCCCTAAACCTGGAATGCCATCCTAATTCATTCTCACCTTTTAGAACCTCTGGCTTACTTGAAAACTCAGATCAAACAACCCTTTCTACAAGAACCCTTTTTCACTCACCCCAATTCCTAGTACTTGTTACCCTGTAAAGCAGGGGCTCTTTATCTAGAATCCACAAATGCCCAAGGGGCCTAAGGATAGTTTTAAGAGGGGTCTGTGAAATTGGATGGAAAAAATTGACCGATTTTTATACATGTTCTCCTTTTACACTGAACCTCAAGCAATTAGCACAGTTTCTGGCATAAAGCAAGCAACTAATCAATGCTTTTTGACTGCTTCTATTCTATAGGAGCCTTGAGTGCAAATCTCCAATTGGACAATTACTAGCAAGTCCCTTCACTGCTTTGAGCCTCCATTATCTTATCTGTAAAATACAGCAACTGAATTAAATAATTGATAAAATATTATAAATTATTATTATAAATAATATAATTCTTAAATATGTTATATTACATTAAATATATTACTATAAATTCTAACTATAATTCTCATGTTCTTTTTTTTAAAAAAAGTATTAATATTTATGCTTCTTAGCTTACAGGGTTACCACAGGAATCAATTCATCAATATGCATTTATTAAGTAGTTACTATGTGCCAAGCACTTGCCCAGGTGAATAAGGTACAAAGATAAAAATGAAAAAAAAACCTTTGTACTCATAGAATCTGATAATATAACACATTTCTGCATGTATACAAGACACATACAAGAAGACACAATGAAAGCACTTTGTAAATCTTCAGAAAGTAAAGAAATTTGAGCTATTACTCTGAATGGTACACCCCATCCCCATATATATATATATATATATATATATATATATATATATATATATATATTGTGTGTGTGTGTGTGTGTATGTGTGTGTGTATATAAATATATGTGTGTGTGTGTGTATATATATATGTGTGTATATAAATATATATATATATATATATATATACTTGTTTTCTTTCTCCTTCTTATTGTGAAATATTTAGAAAAAACCTAGAAAAGGAGGAATTAAAAGAGTGAGGGGAAGTCAGACATGTTAACGCTTCAGGTGCTGAAAGCTGTCATAGCAGCTGTTGTCAACTTTAGGAAAAATGGTTGAATAGTCGCATACATATCATTAAACCCATAAGAATTAGACAAGGTTTCTAAGTGGATTTTAAATCCAAATATGCTTGACTGTCATTCAATAGTCAACAATCTGCTCCCTCCCCTCAAAAAGCACTATAGCATGAGTTTTCAGAAATAGTGTATGGAAGCATGGTATAGAGAAAAGACACTGGACTTTGGGACCTGATTCTATGATCTTTCACCTGTCTGACCTTAGGAAAATCTAAGGTTCAGTTTTCTTATCTAAAAAAGTAATGATAACAATGGCTCCATAGGCCAGAGACCTGTTGCAAGGTTCAAAATGGTTAAAATTGCCCCTATGTATGTGTCTATTGTATTCTTTGCCAATAATAATAATGATAACACTGTAATTTGAGATTTTTGAAAGATGGGAAGAACTATCAGAGGTACGCATAGCAACCAATCAGTAGGAGAGACCACAAGAGCTTGGTAGGAGTGATAGCCAAGTCCAGTGAGAAGCTGTCCCATGTGAGCAGGGAAGTGACTTAGTCTAGAGCTAACTTTCCACTTCCTTCTTTCTGGCTTCTGGCATATGACAGGGAAGGAGAGATGCGTAAGGAAAAACATCCACTTTTGTGGACAGTTGCCTAATGCACTAAGAGGCTAAGTGACTTATTTAAGGTCATATAGCAATGATGTGTCTAAGAGGGACTTGAACCTAGGTCTTCCTGACTCCAAGACCAGTTCTCTACTACATGCAAATCTTGCAACAGGGGACACAGCAAGCCAAGAGTGGTTCCAAATATTGGGTCCAATTTACTAGAGATTCAAATGGAGCTATTTTAGTTTATGATATAACAGATGGAAACATTTCAGAAGATTAAAAAAAACTGGGTCAAGGAATTGTAGGAAATGTTGGGAAATAAAATCTGTTTATGAGCTTTGTGCCCTTTTTACAAATACGGAAAACAGCATCACCTATTCACTTACTTCCTTGTGACTTTGTTAAGTCACTTAAATCCTCTGGTATTGTTTCCTCATTTGTAAAAGGAGAAGGTTAGACTAGGTGATCTTTTAGCTCTAAATCTTTTACCCTGAACCTTTGCAGTAGATATATATATATATATAATACCTTAGAATCTATGTCTCCTAACTGTCAACGAATGAAACTGGACAGCCTCCTTATTCCTTTCTACCAAACTCTTTTCTCCCCCTTATAGTGCACTTCTGCAACAATTCTGATACAGAGAACAGGGACAGTTGCTGCTGTGGTGGCTGCTGTTGTTCTTATTGTCTTGTTTTGTACTTAGAATGTCCAGAACCTAGAACAGTATCTAGTGATAGTATTTAGTGAATGGAGGTTTTATCAATCGATGCATATTGCCTTTTCCATGAACACCTATGGGGACTATGTAAGACAACAAAGGGAAGACACAATAGCAGTGATGTATCACCCAAGGGAGCCCTCTGGGTGAGACTTAAATCTCTTCTCCTCTCCTCCCCTAAACAGTTTTGCTGAAGCCTATCCTCTTTTTAATCTCTCCCCACTTGTCCTGCTGGGCTATTGTGTAAGTATAAGAAAGGGACATGGAAACATTGGTCTTATGGGGAGTGTGTAGAGGGACAGGACAGCAAATGGCTGTAATGGGTACACAAATACCTGCCTCTTTGACTGCCTAATTATTAAACTTTAAGTTCCTTGAGAACAAGGTTATCTCTGATCATTGCTTTGTAACCTTCAGAGTCAAGTACAAGGGCTGTGTACCATGCAGGCACTTAAAAAATCACTGGCTGATATAGTTCCTTTTGAGACATTCCACTGTGCCAAGCATTCACTCATTAATCCTTTTAGTAACTCTGAAGACTGTCGGGAAAAATGGTGCTCCTATTTGACAGGGAGTGAGAATCCTGAAGCAAAGAAATTAATTCTTTAACTAAGGTTTCAAGGGTGCTCTCCTGGTAGATCAGGGAAGGCAGAACCTAGATTTCTGGACCAGTGATAATTGACCAAAGGTCTGAAGCCCTGGACTTCTGCTTTTCTCATGGCACTGCTACTTTTATAGCTTTCTTCCATTCAGAATCCATTCACATCCCTCTTACTCTCATCTTCATTCCTGTCTCTTTTTCTCTCTCCTTTCTTCTATATCTCTGCTCTGTCTTCCTGTACTTCCCTTCTACTGTCTCTGTTTCTCCATCTCTTTTCTCTCTCGTTCTCTCCTCCCTCCCTCACTTTTTCCCTTTTTCTCTCTCCCCTTTTCTACACTTTCCCAAACCTCCTCTTACCAGCACAAACTGTGTAGAAACAGATGCAAGGTATGTAAAATAAAAGTGTTTTTCAGTTGTGCAACAAATCTGCACATTTGGTAAGTCAAAGACATGATCATTGTTCAGGTGATCCCTAAGAAATCATGGAAGTTACCTAAGTGAAAGTTAGCAGTTTTCCATAGGAAGTATCAGAGTTTGGGAAAGATGAGAAACATGATTTTGTACTAATCAGAAATAGAAGCAGTGGGAACAACTCAAGGACAACTGTCTTGACTACTTTCATTTCTGTTTTCCTATTCAGCTCAGTCCAATTAGCCATGGTTAATAATCACAGTTACAAAAAGCCTTTCAGGACATATTTAGCACTCCAGGAAAGTGAATGTCTTTTCCTTACTTATCTCTCCTTCCTTGGCATCTACAGGGGGTCAGACTGCAGGAGGTCAAAAGTTAGCCCTGGAATGAGTTGGAGAAACTTCTCATTTTAATGATAAATTCATTGTGAGACAATCCTGCCACCAGTAGAAAGTGGATGTATTTTCTGCATGACTATGCAGTTCATTTCCAGAGGGCCTTTTGATTTGGATATATTTGGAATGAAAAGACAGAAAAATCAAGGACTTCTAATGCCAAACCAAGCTTTTTGCATGTTTATAGCAATATGTATATTTCAACATTCAAAGTCACTTTCTCTTAGGTCAGGCAAATCCTAATACATCTTTCCATTTACCCATTTTTTTTCAAATTGTAGTGCACATGTACTGCTCACTCAAAAGGATTCACTGGGCATCAATTATGATTCTACATTTTAGCATTCATTTAGAGATAGACATTAACTGCTTTTAAAAACCTTTGAATGCATCAAGTTAAAATATATGCAAAACTCTTCTTTGTTCAGTGCTGACCTATGGATTCAAATGCTTATCTGGAATTAATACATGTTTAAAGAAGCCTGAGGGATAAACAATTCTAAATCTGGGCACTTAGGTCATCTGAACAAAATGGATACAAGTCAGAATGATTAACAAATTGCAAGAGAAAAGATTTGTGTATTTCAATGAGAGATTTACTGTACTTTTCTCTAGAACCCTCCTTCTCCTCTCCCCCCTCCAAAATTGAACAAATGCAGCATAAACACGCCAAGATGTTCAAGGTTGAAAAATCACTACAAGTCTATGTGTACTCATACACAAAGAGTCCAACAAAATCCGTTTCACAATGAATAAAATCTAGCTGGGAATGATAAATTGAGAGTCATTGCAGAAAATCCAGCCCATAATCAAGAGTCAATGTGGTCAATTTGCCACAGAAAGCATGGACCTAATGCTTCCCCAACACCCTCTAGGCAAATATCCCATTTCTTTCATTCGATGAAAATGAGAAACTTCCCTGGTTTCCTGCTCGTTCCACTCAAGAAAGTTGTAAAAAAAGTAGCCCATTTGATAATGGCATTTTTTTCTCAGTTAAGAGCCCATTTATCTCTACTTTATTATTCACATTCCTGAATCTTATTCATGAAGAGAATGATGAATTGATTTAAGCAAATTCATAGTTCTTGTTGGGGGAGGCTACATAGGTTCTTATGTAATGCAGTTTTGTGAAGAAGGATATAATAAAATCCATAGACAAAGTAACTGTACAGATATTTTCAAGTACTACACCATGGGTGCTATCACAATTCATTGGTACATCTAAAAAGTCAAATTTCTATTTATAACCAATATCAATACAGTGGCCAGATTTGAATAAGTTAGATTTCATAGAACTGTTTCTATTTTTCATTGTACTTAATTGCATTATCCCAAATATCTGCTTGAAATAAGTTGGTTCTGTGTTGAATCTTAGAGACACTTTAGATATGCAGTAAGTTTCATTGCATTTGAATATGTTACAGAGGGAGCTCAAGAACACATGTATGGGGACTGTGACCACAAAGCAGTACAACTACATGTGGCTTAATGAAACCAGTCTTATCACTTTATAGTTAATTAGACAGTCAATAAGCATTAATTGTCTGCTGTATGCCATGCACTGTGCTGAGCTCAGGGGATACAAAGATAAAAGATAGTCCTTGCTCTCAAGGAGCTGACAGTCTGATGGAAGAGACAACATTCAAATAACTATGTACAAACAAGTGATAGGAAGGATAAATTGTTGATAATCGACAGAGGGAAGGCACAAGAATTAAGAATACTGTGTGTAACATGAATATGCATCTATAAGGCACATATCACTTAATTAGGAGTATATAGGTATTTTATAAAAAATTAGATTTTAAAATGCTGTTGTGTTAAAATGTGTGAAAAAGTTAGAAGAAATAAAAATACTGCATACTCTATATAAAATGTAAAAAAATTTAATATTTATTTGCATTTGCCCTTATTTTCAACTTTGTTATATTCCAGGAGAATGTTTTGGCAAGCATAACCCTAAGAGAATACAACTTAAAAAAAGAAGTAAAGCAATTTCCATAGAAAGAAAAAATAATATTCACTTACCTGGATCTTCTATAGTTAAGTTCTTCGTTAACCATTGCACAATATCTGACCCTACAATGAAATGTAAACGAATATGAAGATTTGTGCTTATTTCAAAAACTCAAAACTTTCAAACAATTCATGGCTAGTGATTTGTTTTTGTTGTTTTGGTTTGGCTTTTTAAAAAAATCAATAGTGGTGCCATTTATAGAACTAGAAAAACAAAGTAGAATGGATTTGAAGACAACGAAGATAAATTTGGTTTTAATTCAGTTTTCTATTCTAAATAAGTCCAACAAGCATTTATTAAGTAACTGCTTTGTGCTAGTTTTCAGAATAATTCATTTTTAAATAAGAGAGAAAATAGATGATAATTGCAGAACTATGACTATTGAGTATTATTGTGATCTTGGGAATAGAATTCTGTTGCAGAACTAGGTTCCATTCCAACTCCTGCCAGAGGCTTGGTCTGTGATCTTGGTCATATTTCTGACCTCATTTACTTTTCTGCACAGCTGAAAAATAATACAAGTCACCAGTAATATACTTCAGAGGCATCTGAAATGATTAAAATAGCAGTATTCATAAAATAATTCCAGGTGCTTTGATGAAAACAGTAATATCCCACTAAGAACAACCCTAAATTTGAGTTCCATCTCTCTGGCCTGCCTCCAGAGACTGTCCCCTTAATGGTTTTTGTTCTTTACTTGGTTTGTTAAATATCACAGAGCCTTGTTAAGAACAGTGGACACCAATTTACAAGGGCTATGTCTCTAACATTAAAAAATGAGGTATCTGCTTCCCTTAGCTACTTCTGCAACATAAAAAGAAACAAAAAAAGGAAATTTTGAATCATTGAGAGATTTTTTTTATTTAAACTTTTATCCAATTTCAGACTCAAAGTCAGTGTGGCAAAGTACAAAGAATACTGCCGTTAGAGTCAAGAGGTCCCTGCTATTTTACTTTGTGGAAGTCATTTATCCTTTCTATTCCTCATCTTCTTAATTTATAAAAAGAGGTTGGTCTTGATGTCTCTATGTTCTCTTCTAACACTGCAGCACATGATTCTATTAGCCTAAGTCATTCTCCTTTTAGATGCTCTACTCCTCAAGTCTCTTGAACAAGAGGAATCAAGGATTTAGATCCTAGTCTCAAGCTCTAATCAGCTGCGTTTTACTTTTTATTACCATGTACAAAGGGCTCTGATCCTCTGGGAAGATTAGTTACTCTTCCTTCCTTCCCTTCCCTTCCCAGTCTCCCTTTCCTTCTTCCCCTCCTCACCTCCCCCCTGCCTCAGAAAAAAAAAATGCTTGCACTCATCTGAGAATTTTCATTTCAAACAAGACTATAAATTAGGTTAGGGGATATTGGGAAGGAAAGAGTTTGCTCCTTTTCCTGTCTCAATTCCAAGATTTTTCTAGGACATCTAAGTGGTGCAAGCCTGGAGTCAGAAAGGCTTGAGGTCGAATTTGAACTCAGACACTTACTAACTGTGTGAACCTGGGCAAGTCACTTAACTTCTATTTCCCCAATTATAAACTGGAGGTAGTAATGGTATCTATCTCTCAGGGTTGACATAAGGATGAAATGAGATAACATTTGTGAAGCTCTTAGCAGAGTGCTCGGCACAAAGTAGGTACTTAATCAATGTTTGTTCCCTTTCCCCCCTTTCCTCTAAATCTTTTAATTCTTTTTTTAAACATTTTTTAGATTTTTTATTTTTAGTTTGCAACACTCAGTTCCACAAATTTTTGAGTTCCAAATTTTCTTCCCCTCTCTTTCCTTCCCCCTGTCCCCCAAGACGGCATGGAATCCAATATATGTTCTACACATACCTTCGCATTAAACTTATTTACACAATAGCCAGGTTGTAAAGTAGATCTTTGATTCTTGTTCTGAATCCAGATGTACTCTCACCCCAAATCCCGCCTTTTCAACTGGCTGCCAAGTAAAGTAGTGCTTTCTCTGTTTGCTTGATAGCACCACCTCTGAACAGATCCACACAGTTCTACCTGACCCTATCATGGTCCCCAGTCTCTGTGGTGAGCGCTTTTAAGTTTTTATTGTATGAATATTTGCGCTCATGAAAAATCTTCTATTCGTAGCACAACTGCAATAGAAATAACTGTTGCTTGCACCATCATTTTACCTAGAGTTGCATTTTTGAAGACATTATTACCATTAGATGGAATATAGCTGTGTCTTAATTTCAAAGGAACCTACATTTTTCAAATTTGGCAATCATTTCCTAAATACTATGAAATATTTAATATCCCATATTGAGTTTAATCTTGAGGAGCTTTAAATAAAGCTTTCCATGTGGTCGATCAGCCAATTTTGTCTTTACAAGACTGCTCCCTTTAAAGCTGTCTCTGATTCAAATGCAATTGAGAAGATGGATTTATCCAGACCCTGCAGGAAGTTTTAATGTAACCAGCCATGAGACTTCAAAACTCCAGCTCTGTAGGAAGGGAGTGAAATCACACACAAAAGCACAATTATTATAAAGTGTGTTCAGCCGTATGCCTTCAATTACCCTGTATAGGCATCTGTACTTCCTGAGGCATGATGTTGCCTCTTAAAAAACATATTTTAAATATTTGGAGCTCTGCTTTTGAAACAAATGGGTAGTGATGCCTGACCCATGTAGGCTTCCATGTGCCCAAATATTCAGTCCCAACTTCTTCCTCATCTGAAAAAAAGACCCATTTTAGGTTAAGGGATTCTTTAGGGACTTTTTGTAGGCAGCCATGGAAATTCTCCATGCAGATGGAAAGATCCAAATACTGGTGCCAGGACTATAAATATTTCAAGTTGTGAAACATGCTAACAAATGGCCTCTGGAGAATTAAGAGGTTTTGTGTTTTTTTTTACATCAATAAACACCAAAAGTGAAATTTTCAAAAGGTCTTTTTTTAATATGGAGAACAGAAACTTTTCATACTATGCTTTTAGTTATTTCTGACATTTGTTCATACTCAATTGAATTTTAAAAGAGACAGTTTAAAATTACATGCCTTTGTATAGGATTTGGTATCAGAAATAGGCATCTGGTTATTCTATGATACCACCAATATATTTCAGATTGTTTCAGAGGAAAATCCTATGCATTTAATTTGCACACTATACATTATTTTTTCATTGCCAAAGGCTTTCTGGCATTTCATTCATTTTGCACCTGCAATAAGAACAAGTATGAGATGAGGAAGGCATGTATGTATCAACAGAGATTCAGTGCAAAAAGATGGAGTCGTATGTGTGTATATTTGTGTGTGTGTGTGTGTGTGTGTGTGTGTGTGTGTGTGGACTACAAGATCAAAATAGGTCACCAATGTGATATAGTATCCAGAAAAAAAGGCCAAGGCAGTCTTATGATGGATGTGATACCTAACTAATACTGTTCTCTCCAAGGTTACTATATTCTGTTTGTTAGATCTAATGTCTTTCGCTCTGTCTTCATTCTTCTTGACATCTTTCTTGTGATAGAGCACCTTACTCTCCTGGATGCTCTCTCCTTCTTAGGTTTTCAAAGCACTGTTCTCTCTTGTTTCTCCTATCTGTCCTCTCCTCAATCTCCTTCAAATCTGTATACTACGCCTTAGTTGTATGTCTCCTCTACCCCCAGGGCTGTGTCAGTGGTCCATTTCTCTTCTCTCTTGGTGATCTCCTCAGTTCCTATGGTTTCAATTATCTCTGTACAGATGACACCTGCATGTGTTTATCAAGCCCAGGTCTCTCTCTTAAATTTCAGTCCCACTTCACTGGCTGCCTATTGAACATCCCCCTAAATGGATATCCCACAGGCATCTCAAACTCAATAGGTACAAAATGAAACTCATTATATTTTCTCCTAAATACTCTCTTCTTCCAAACCTTCCTATTTCTTTTCAAGGCACACATTATTCATTCAGTCGCCCAGGTTCGTGACCTCTGAGTCACCTTTAATTTTCCCTCTACCATCATGATTATTTCCAATCAGTTACTATTTCATTGATTTGAGTTCCATATCTCACTATTGCCCTCTACCTCCAACTCAGATGGCCATCAACTTAGTTAGTCCCTCATCACCTAGTTAGGCAAATAGATAAACCTGGATTCTGGAAGACCTGAGTACAAATTCAGCCTCAGAAACTTACTAGTTGTATAACCCTAGGTAAGTCCCAGAAGCACCATCTGTCTCAGTTTTCTCATCTGTAAAATGGGAGTAATAATACCACTTACCTCCCAGGAGTGTTATCAGGATAAAATGAGATAATATTTATAAAGCATTTTATAAATTACAGTTATCCTCATTTTCATTCTCATCCTTCCCTCTAACTTGGAGAACTGCAGTCCAGCTTTGAATATCTCCCTTTTCCAATCCACCCTCCAACCAAGTTCCAAAGCAATTTTCCTACGGCACAAGTCTGACCATGATATTCACCTTCTTCAAACTTCTGATTGCTATTTATCATCTCTAGGATGAAATAGAAACTTCTCAACTTGACATTTCATGTGCCTCACGGTCTAGTTCTACCCCCTCCCCTTGAAGACTTATTTCATATTGTTTCCCTTTGTTCATTCTCTGTTCCAACCAAACTGATCTCCTTGCCGTCCCTTGATCTACACATCTCATATTCTACTTCTCTATGTTTGCATACAGGCTGTTACCAATTCCCAGGGTGCACTTTCTCTTTTCTCCAGCCCCTTAGGATTCCTAACCCCCTTTGAGACTTGGCTTACGTGTCACCTCCTGGAGGAAACCTTGTCTGATCTAGTTTGTATTCTCTCCCTTCCCAAATTATCACATATATACTTATTTGCTTACATGATATTTTCCAAATATAATGTAAATTTCTCAAAGGACCATTTTTTTCATTCTGTCTTGGTATTCCCAGTGCCTAGCACAGTGCTTTTTATGTGGTAGGTGCTTTAAAAATGTTTATTGAATAGGATTGTTTGAAAGTATTCTGGCCTAAGTGCCCCTGTAGCAGGTGCAGGAGTCAGTTTGAACTGGTTCATGAGAGCAGATCTTTAATTTTTGGTGTGAGTATTTACACCTCAGAAATTGGCAAATGCTACAAATAAGGGTGCAATTTATGATTTTGTTGATTGTCTAGACTGAATAAAGTGATAGGGAAACATGAATAAAGTAGATTAAATATAAAAGTGTGTCTTGTATACATTTTTATAGAGCCAACTATAATCTCAGAGGGAGTGCACAAGCATTAAGGGGCATTTGAAAAGACTTCCTACAGAAGGTGGAGCAGTGTGAGGTATAAAATGGATAATTTCAATTACATTAAATTTAAAAAACTTTTTTTATTTTACCAGAACACAAATACAGAATAGAGAAAAGAAACAAAATCATCATCATAAACTTAAGTATTGAAACTTAAACACAAAATAAGAGAGAAAAAAGCATGTCATGTGCATAACAGAACATAGCAGAACAATTACATTAAATTTACATTAAGATTACATCAAATTTTAAAAATTTTGTACAAATAAAACAAATGTAGCCAAGATTAAAAGGAATTTTAGTGGGACTTGACAGAAACCAGGAAAGCCAATAGACTGAGGTGAGGGGGGAAAGCATTCCAGGAATGGGGAACAGCCAGTGAAAGAGGCATTGAGCCAGGAGTTGGAATGTCTTGTGAAAGGAATAGCAAGAAGGCTACTGTCACCAGATCATAGAGTATGATATGTATGTAGACCAGAGTGAAGTGTAAGAGAGGTAGGAAGGAACCAAGTTATGAATGGCTTTAAAAGCCAGAGGATTTTATATTTGATCCTAGAGGCAATAAGAAGTCACTGGAGTTTATTGTAGGGATAACATGGTCAGACCTGCAGTTTAGTGCATAATAACATGGCCATATCATTAAGTGTCTACTATGTGTCAAACATGTTTAAAAAAGGACTAGCATTTTGCCAAAAATCTTCATATACAAATATATAAGACTATAAAATATTTTATAGTTTGATATGACATGATTCAATGTATCCTAATAATCTATGGTGAGATTTCTCTCACCATTCAGCCTGTCAAGACAGAACTGAATGAAATGCTCCAGATGTGATCTGACTAGGGGAGAGCCCAGAGGTCCAGAGAGCCCATTATCCTTTGTGTTCTGGACACTAATTCTTTTAAAACAACCTTAAGGTCTCCTTATCTTTTTTGACAACCACATAATACTGTTGACTCATAGTGGCCTTCAAAGAAATGAAACCTCTCTAATATACATGAAAATAAATGCATTCCTTTGCCTTACTAAATATATCTTGCTTTATGCAAAAGTTGTCAGCATGAAAAGTTGTTTCCAATTGGAGATTTTGTAAACTAAACCATGTTCTAAATGTTCTCATTTAAAGGAATCCTTTGCTGTATATTTTTGTAAAATGGAGATGGCTTCTATAAAATGTATGTTACCATTCCCCAACTTTTATTTATTTATTATGTATTTACAAATCTGAAATTCTTAAAGCAACATATAAACATATCTTACCTATTTGTTACTCACTAGAGCTCAAAAATGGGGCACCTAGGTGGTATAGTGAATAGAGTACCTGGTCTTGAGTGAGGAAATACCTGAGTTCAAATTCAGCCTCAGCTGTGTGACTCTGGGAAAGTCACTTAAACCTTTTTTTTGCCTCAGTTTCCTCAACTATAAAATGAGCTGGAAAAGGAAATGGCAAACCATTCCAATATCTTTGCCAAGAAACTCTCAAATAAGGTCACAAAGAGTTGGACTCAACTGAATGACTCAACAACAACAACAACAAAGTGCTCAGAAAACATGAAGTAATTTGAACATTGCCAACACAATACAGAAAGGGAAGTGGGCAAAAGAAATCCAGTATCGCACCTTCCAACAACATGCTACATCTGTGGACTCCTAGCGGAAGAGCCACAGCAAACAAATCAAGCAAGAGGGCATTAATCAGAGTTGATGCCTTTTTTTTTTCTAAATAAACTTCATCTAAGAGAAAGGAAACCTAAACGGTATGTCTAGGTAAAAAGTGGAGTACATAGCTAATTAGATTTTTCACTTTATAAATTATTGTTCTAGTTTTCTGTGGCTACAGACTAAATGGTAGAGTCTCAAACAATGCCAAGCTCTATAAATAGTGATAAATTACAAATAAAAAAGATAGGAAATGGAGTGTATTGTTTGGGAGGGACCATCTGCAGCAATGGTCAGTAGTGCTATGTTTGAGTGCAAAAGAGGACAATGAGTATAGACAAAGATATCCTTCTCCTTCTCCAAAACTGGGAAAACACATTAGTATATAAAGAATATAGAATAATGATGAGCCTGTCCTCTAGTTATTTTGGAATAGTTACTTAATCCATGGTAGAAGGGTAATTTTAACGCAATTCACTTGTCGGTATATAAGGAATGCAAATACAGGATACATTTATCTAATGGCTCTTGTAAATGGGAGCCAGGGAGTACATCTGTGATTCTACTTGTATCTCTTCAAAGCTTATAAAGGTTTATTCAAAGTCTTCAGCAATTGCAAACATAAGAGCAAACAGTGCAATGCCAGGTGGTTAGATAATAAAAGAAATTTAACAGAAATGCTCCATGCCTTCACTTAACTCCAGAGATCAACATGAGTATTTAATACAACCAAGGATCCACTTGTAAATACAACAAAGCATTGTGTAATGTACCTAGTTATTTCCTTTTAATTTCTAAAAGTGTGTACCCCACTATGTATATGTCTACATTATTGTTGTTGTTATTATTTTGGTCTGGACCTGTATATTCACTCATGTGGGGAACTCCAATCAGCAACAACTCACCTACAATCTTAGAGAGACACGTGGGGCACTTGAGAAGTTAAGTGATTTGTCCACAGTCACAACACTAATATGTGTCCAAGGTAAGACTCAACCTATATCAACCTGACTCAAGTCTGGCTTTTTTTGTTTTACACTCAACATGCTGCCTTTGTCTACTCACGTATTAGCATCAATATTGGTTATCCCAAAAGACTTAATGGACTTTTAATATACTAAGGCTTAAAACTCCACTAAGACTTTTGATATACTCTTTATATCCTTTCTAACTGGACAAAGGTAATAGCCGGTATTCTTTTTGTGGGATATGATGTCATTTATTCCTACACATGGAAAGGATCCTATCAACTCAATGTCATAAGACTACATACATGAAGATACTTGAGAAATATATTTTTGTGATGTAGATAATAAGAATTTCATTTATGAATAAAAATGCCCTCCTAGGCAATTCCATTAGGTTCCCATTGAATTTTATATTAGACTTCTGGGATGAAACATGTTAAATACTTAAACATACTGAATATTAAATTTACTACCCCTATAGCCAGAAAAAATACAAAATCATGCAAACTTTGAATATTACATCCCTTGGTATCTCTCACTGCTTCTACGGTATAAGCTAGCAGTAACTTCAGGGCTGTCTTTGCTGCCTCATCAAACTATTACCTCCGTTAAAAATATCACACAAAATGATAAAACCTTTAATTCACTTGGACTAGAGGCTCTCAGTAAAGTGATCAGCATAGTTATCCAAATTATGTTTTAGTAGTTTTTAAAAAATGAAATTGTGGAGGTACTCACATGGCAAACATTTTTTTTGCCTTATCTAGAATCCTCCTCATCTTGATCAATGAATACAGCACAGAGGAAACTGAAGACATCTCACATTTTCTTATGTCTATTCTTTTAGGTAACTTGTACATATATCACTTCTATTTTATCACACTTGCAAAACTTAACATATCCTTTTTCCAGGTCTAATAATAATTATGTGTACCATCCAATTCCTTTTCAACATGTGCACGTGCTTAAGTGATTATATAATAAATGGTGCTTTCCTGGAATGCAAGCCCTCTAAATTATATAGTTCTTACCAAGTCATGCTTCTGGAAGGAGAAACCTGTTATCAAGTCACAGATCTTCATTCAATGCTACACAATATTCAATTTCAGTAGCAGTCTAAGCTTCATTCTCCTACACAGTAAGAGTTCAAACATTTTACCATCTTCATGAAAGAGCTATATAAATAAGTAATTTCTGAATCAGGTTTATTTTTCTAACATTTTCTAAGCTAAATTATTGAAGCTGATCTTAGCGTTTCAATGAGCCTTTTTTGAAGACATTACTTATCTGTTTTCTTATTCTATGACATAATAAAATATAATTGAAAGTTATATCACACAACTTACTGCAGATGCTTAGACCTATCAGTGAGCTTTATATTTGTCTTCCACTTAAGCTTTCTTCCAGAAACTCATTATGACATGGAGGTGATTACAGCTTTGGAAAGGCAATGCCAATGGAACACAAGCTGGCAGGTCTGACCATACCAGGAAGGTTTAGAGTTGAGACTTACCAAAGAACTGTGTGCCTGTCATCAGAAGATCAGCTTAGTTAACTGTAGAGAGTCTCATCATCAGAGGATGGGTCAGCTGTTCATGAATTGTTATGCAAACAACAACCCATGAAGACAGTCTACTATGGCAAAGATAGGCTACAATTTATAGGGCTGAAAGAAGAATCTGGATTTAAATCCTGGATCTCTTCTTATTATCTGTGTGGCTATAGGTGGTAACACTCAATGTCTCCTAACCACAGCTTCCTCTCCTTAAAACAAAGACAATAATAAAGTAGTTTGCAATACAAT